>NW_020539412.1:0-14673 GCF_003426905.1 Ctenocephalides felis
CATTCCATTTTTTAATTTGAGTTTTGATGATTACGTAATTCATTAAGAATTTTTCATCAGGTGGTAAAGTGAAGTTTGCCATCTATTTTTGTGACCGACTTTGCTTGCTATCAATCTTTTAATTTTAGACTAATTAGTGGAAATTTATTTTATTTATTTATTTATTTATTTATTTATTTAAATATATAGCCCACAGATTTCTCCAAGAGGACTCAAAAATACAATTATTTGACATAATGAATAACAATTAAAATATACACAAAATTACAATATATAGTTAGTAACATAAAATGCTAAGATAAAATTCATATAATGCAGAATGTAACAATAATATTTATAAACAGAAAATAATAAGATATTTGAAAGAAAATAAAAAGATTAACTTGTGCAGATGGAGATTATTTGATTAGGTGATGTGTTGTGAATGTCTATTTCATTATTAATTAAGTTAAAGTTAGAGGACATTAGTAAAATTGGCGAATTTAAGAGAGAATTAGATTTAGGGGTGGGATAATTGAAAAATAATTGTGAACGCGAAGATAGCCTTGGAACATTAAAGGATAGTTGATTGAGAATAAGAGGACAGTCTATAGAATTATTGCAAAGCTTAAATAAGAACATAATTGTACAGATAAATCGACGTGAGGCAAGGGAAGGAATACCAAATTCTTTTAGTAAAGTGTTGTGGTCAAAGCCACGTTCAGGGTAAATTTTATATGTTTTATAATAAAGGTATTTCAGAAATTTTCGCTGAACCTTCTCTATCGCATCAGAGTTGTTGATATGATGAGGATACCAAATAATCGAACCGTATTCTAATTTTGAACGTACAATAGAATAGTACATGCAAAGAAGTGCATTGGTAGACTTAAATTGTTTACAA
Source organism: Ctenocephalides felis (assembly GCF_003426905.1). Classification (NCBI taxonomy): domain Eukaryota; kingdom Metazoa; phylum Arthropoda; class Insecta; order Siphonaptera; family Pulicidae; genus Ctenocephalides; species Ctenocephalides felis. The sequence goes on from NW_020539412.1 coordinate 884, forward strand.
TTTCTTAGTATCAAACCTAAAGATTGATGTGCTCTATTGCAAATATCAGTAACATGATCTGTGAAAAACAAACCAGAATCAAATAGAACACCTAAATCGGAAATTTTATTACATCTATCAATGCTGGTGTTAGAAATTTTATAATCAAAAAGTATTGGAACGCGCTTATGTGTAAAACTAAGAATCTTGCACTTTGATATATTTAGATGTAATTTGTTATAGATACACCAAGATTGGAAAAGGTCAAGTTGAGACTGTAATAATAAGCAGTCATCAATAGAATTTATTTTGAGATATAGTTTCAGATCATCTGCAAATAATAAATGTGGACAGTTAATAGTATCAGAAATGTCATTAATAAAAATAATAAATAATAGTGGACCAAGAATGGATCCCTGAGGAACTCCTGAACTAATATTTTCAATGTTGCTCAAGAATCCATTAAGAAAGACAAACTGCTTGCGATTATGAAGATAACTTTTGAAAAAGTGAATAAGTGAAGAATTAAGACCAATCTTAGATAATTTAGTAAGGAGAATGTTATGATCAATTTTATCAAAAGCTTTACTGAAATCAGTGTAAATAACGTCAACTTGTCCATTGATGTCAAGATTCTCAGCTATATATTGTTTAATACAAATTAAATTTGTTATCGTTGAACGGGCAGGCATGAAACCATGTTGATTAATAGAAATTAAAGTTCTAACAGAAGGAATTAGTTCTCTATAAATAATTTTTTCAAATACCTTAGCAAAGTTTGATAATAATGATATCGGCCTGTAATTAGTAATGTTTGATGTAACACCTTGTTTAAAAGTTGGAACTAATCGTGCAATTTTCCAACAATTTGGAAAAGTGTTTGTACGCAAAGATAGATTAAATAAAAATGCAAGTGGATCAGATAGAGTAGATGAGCAATCACGTATAAAGAAAGATGGAATACCATCGAAACCAAATATTTTGGAGTTCTTAAAACTTGCTATTGCATGTTGCACAGTACTAGAATCAATTTCACCTATATCAATCATGATTCTATCATTATGATCAAATAAAATGGGTATGTCAAGTTTAGGCTGATAAACACTAATAAAGTAAGAATTAAATGCATCAACAATAGCATCAGGAGAATCATAATATTTGTCTAGATAGCACAATCTATTAGGAATAATATTAGAAGCAGTTTTATTACGCAAAAAAGACCAAAAATATTTAGGATTAAGCGATAGAGAATTTTCAACGTCAATAATATATGAATTATAGGCATCTTTCATAAGTATTTTTATTAATTTCCTGTACAATTTAAAATTTTCATAATAGAAAGTGATATTGGTTAACTTGTATTTATTATGATAGTATTTCTTCATACGGAGGTTTCTAATAATATCAGAATTAAACCAAGGCTTAAATTTATTGGAAGAAAATTTCTTTGTTTTAGGAACAAATTTATCTAATAAGCTATAAATTGTAGCGTAAAAAAGATCACATGCATCATTAATGTCAGAACATGTATACAAAGAACTCCACGATGTATTTAAAATTTCCCTGTAAAGATTAAGATAATCCGCTTTGTGGAAATTGTAATGATAGTTATTTTTATTAAATTGCAAAGTATTGGGTGTGGAAAAAGAAGATGTAAGGGAAACAGAAATATAAAGAGCAGGATGATAATTGTCCTCAGGTAAAAGGGGTTCGGTATCATGAATTATGTTGCAAAAGTAAGAACAAAACACTAAATCCAACAATCTGCCACTGATATTGATAACAGAATTATATTGGTTGAGACCAGATAAATTAATAAAATTATAGATAAAGTTACATTTTGCATTAGTAAGATTATGAGATAATTGATCGAAATGTGGAACATTGAAATCACCAATAATTAAAACATTTTTGTCTGAAACATAAGATTCTAGTAGATCAAGGAAAGCTTCAAAATTCTCAGTAGATACATCAGGTGGAACGTAAACGGTCAATACTAATATGCTTGAATTCTTGAGGATACACTTGCAGCCAACAATATCAATCATTGGAAGCGATTCACAAATAAAGTTCAATTTCAAAAGTTCACAAGTAATATTTTTTAACTGCAAGAAGTACACCACCACCACGATATTTATTGTTGATACCATAAGTTCTATCACATCTGAAAACATTGAAACTGTCGCAAAAGAATTCAGAGTTGTGAACATCGTTCCTAAGCCATGTTTCAGAAAAAGCGACGAAATCATAATCAAGATAACTAGATGCGAGCAGGCAGTCGGAAATTTTAGTGTTGAGTCCACGAACATTTTGATAGTAACATGTAAAGACATTACTATCTGTGGGCGAAATTAGTTTAAAGAAACAATTCGAGGAACGCCATTAATGTATTTAATTTTAAGATTAACTTCACCTTTTTTCTCGCGTTCAAGTAGCTGAGCTTTCAGTCTTTGATAATAAAGTTGTTGCCTTGGTGTCCGATCCTCACTGATAATCAAATTCTTGAAGTGGACATTATCCTTAATTTTCTTGCAGTTGAACAAAATTTTCTTTGGTAAGTTATTATCCTTGAAGATAACTTTAAGCGGTCTTGGCTTAGTCCTTTTTGAATCATATTTACCCAATCTATATAGTTCGAAGCTCGACGGAACACAAGGTACTCCTAATGAAGCTTCAAATATATTGTTAATCATATTAGTATCAACACTTTTATCATAATTGTTTACGTCATTAAGAGGCTCTTTGGCGTTATATATTATGATATTATATGAACGTTTATTGCGTTCAGAAGTCTCTTGAACTAATGCTTCAAATTGTTCATCATCCAGAATATTATTGTTGCAAGACCTATGATCTTTTAGTGCAGCAACTTCTCGTTGTAGCTGCATTAACATACTCTTGATATCATTCAGGTCATTACCGAGATTAGCACATGAATTGCAATTCCACATTATTCCTTTTTTTGATGATATTGCTCGAACATCAGCCAAGCTCAAGTTCACGCATGAATACTTAAACTTTGTTTTGCACGAAATACATGTCACCATCTTGTCAAAGGCAACTGCAATATTACAGCATGAACACGTATTTTCCAAATTCATAATTATATGCTTATTTCACTTATATAAGCGATGTTTACAACAATATTCAAGAATTTTATGATTAGAAAATACTTATATTAAATTCAAAATATTTTATATGATTTTGACAATGATGTTTATGTTTACTACTATTTTTATGTTTGTTGTTAAGGATTTGACCGCATTTTCATGATTTGTTAAAAATTATCAAGTTCAATATCATTGTTCAACTTGGAGTTTGTAAATTGACTTTTAAGTTAACTTTTTTTTTCAATAATACTTCGATAAAATTCCCAGTAAGTATTGATATTATGCAACGTCGGAGCTTGATTGAGTGGTTGTGATAAATAAAAATATAAACAATTATGAGCCATGATCCCAGAAACTATGAAGGAATCCAAAAGGTCAGGTATTCTTGCTGGATCCAGTATGTACGTGTTCCTGTGGAAATAGTTGTATAATTTTGTCGTTGAATAAATTTATTGAATTTTTAGTCCTTGTGATTCACTAATAGTGACCACAATTTGTATACTTGCTGTGAAGTCTCTTCCAACTACAAATCTATTACCCACAGTTTCGAAAAATTCTTGAAAATGATGATTTTTAAAATTATGCCTCGGCTGAAATTACAATGTCATGTGGTAATTGTTTTACTTTAACCGAAGTTAGTTTAGACAAAAGTCACATACATATAATATTATTCACTTATATCTTTACTTTACTTTCATTAATAAACCTAAATATGTGAGGATAACAATTTAATTCTGTAATAATGATGACAAATTGAAGGGCTTGATTAGCGTTTTTGTGGGGTGCAGTTCCTCTAACAATTTTGTCATTTTTTTCTCAAATAGACTGCATTCTAGTATTATGTGTTCAGTTGATCCAATTGGTGCTCCATATTGACACGATTCTGATACTTTTACTTCTAGCCTTTTCAGATGTGCGGGTAAGTTGCCATGGTTAAATCTCAATCTCGTTAATGATACGATTGTACTTCTGTTTCCATTTACAAATTTCCGGAACCATGATTTCTTTTACAGCGATATCGTCCCCTTGTCTCCGACGAACTATTCCATTTTTCTTGCTATTTGTCAAATATTTTTTGTTCAAAATTAATCATATAGTTATTCACTGTGGCTGGGTGGATTATTGTTCCACCCATTTTGCTATAGTGTACGCTTTTTTGTTGCCTCTAATACCAAGCTGGGATCTTATTCATAATAATTTAACCATATGACCGTGCTCCAATAGATTTATTTAGTATAGTATATAAGTCTAGTTATTGTAGACTTCATATCGTAATGTTCTATTTGTGAAAATAGATTTTTCAGTTTGTCTAAGCAGCTTTTGCTATCAGTGACAATACCCGCTTTAGTGAATTTGATACTTTCGACGAATTCGATTGCTTTTTTTATGGCTATTAACTCTGCTGGCCAAACTGAAACAAAGTCTGGGAGCTAATATCCTATTCTGACATTTGTTTTTCAAAAAATATTGCACAGGCAGGTTTATTTTTTAAGTTTTGACCCATCTGCTAATATAAACGCCTATAGTTTGTAGGTGTGGAGATCATTGCATCTATACATAATCTCAAACATTTGTATTGGATTTTGCCTAGCTTCCTGCAATGTGAGGAATTATTGAAAACTAGACTTCTAAAATCTAATGGTGGTCTAATTACTGTTTTGTATAAGTTTAGAGCTGTTGTAGGGTGAGCTCTCTACTATGCTATATTAACAAATCTATTACCTATATTCGCAAAAAATTTTTTTTTCAACTTTTTTGATGACCTGATCTATATGTGCTTTAAAAGATAATCTTCTGTAGAAAGTGACACCCAAGAATTTAAAGGTTTCTTGTATTTTAATTCTGTGATATTCAGTCGTTAGTGATTCCTCTAGCTTTCTTCGCCTTGAAAAAACTCCTATTGAGCTCTTTTCATCTGATAATTCGAGTCCTTTCTTTGAGAGCCATCTATATCAGATACTTTTTAGAGATTTTCATAATAGTTTCAAATTTTGTTTACATTTTTATGGGTTGCATACCAATGTATATTCGTTGATAGGCCGCGACGCGGCGCCAACGCGTTTAAATATTTTGTCTAAGTAACATCGGCGTAGTACGATTGCTATGAAAAAAAGTTAGTTTTCGAAAAACATAAGAATATAAAAAAATCAAAAACTGATTTTTATGAAATTTTAAGAAAATGTTAAAATTAAAAAAAAAGTAATATTTGATACGGAAAGTTCCAGCAATTTGACTTCAAGCACTAGTTAAGATTATTGTTCATTCAAAATTTTTGTGTTACCTGTAAAATTATAATTACATATCAATAACAACAATACTAATAAAAAAATATAATTTATTTTAATATAAAAACTATTTACAGATTTACAATTGTTGACATATTATATTAGCCAAGCTCAATATAATGCAAGGAGAGATTTCTATACGAGCATTCACTCCGCAAAAGATGAACTTGTATCTGGCGCCATTGGACATTTTGCTTCCGTTGGCAGACCTGCGTCTAGTCGAGTGAGTGTATCTATTAATCTGTGGTCGTGTTCAAGTCACGTGTTCTGTGTGATCAGTAATCCATTATGTTGCTTCGTGTTCGTGCTGCGCATTAGTTTCAACGTATTTGTGTTCTGGTGTTTTTTTCTATTTTATTTCAATTTAGTGCTTTGGTGGACAAATAATCAAATGGCATAAATTGGCGATAAAATTGTTTGCAGATTTTTGGTTAGTATTTTGATGAATTGTTAATTCAAGACGTGAAACAAATATAAAAATTTTGACAGCGTTCTATTTCGTATTAGCTTTGATTTTCAATGTGAAATATTCGTTAAAAATGTTGGTGCTTTCCATGCTTTTGTTGCAACACGCGGTTGATTTAATATAAAACACAATGTTTGTTTTATTATTATTATTATGTACATACGCACGTACTTTATTTATTGATATCATTTCCAATTCATAGAAACGCTATGACTAATGCATATTCTATTTTAACACTGTAGTTGACATTAATTTTCTTTCCTTTTGAGACTATTTTATTTCTATATATGAATTACTATAATATTGTTTACTTTCAGGTGTCGGTGAAGAAATTTTATTCAACATAATGGAAAGCCATGTGAATGTTTTGCTGAAAAAATCATCCTAAATTTTATAGCCATGCAAGGTACTCTAAGTAATAATTTTTAGCAAGTAAGTACTTGCAAGTTTTTTATTGCGATAGTAATAGCAAAATTGTTTTAAGAAGCACTTAAAGGCACATGCTGCCAGAATTCCATGCATGAAATTTTAGAATTTGATCTGCTTTTATTGTCGGATCCTGCAAGTAAACAGTATGTCTATATATTTATTAACAGTTATCAGCAAATGCTGTCTGTATAATTATGAGTTTAGCTGTTAGTTCACGATTCACAAATTTTACAATTGCTAACAATATGGTTGTTGATGACACGCTGTCGATAATTTCAATTAATAAATTTGATATTAACTTTCTATGGAACAGATTAAACTTAAGTAGCATTATTTATGTTTCTGGCCTAATTCTCTTGTTTGTTTGCCATTTTACTATCCTATCTAATTTTTAATTTTGTAACTATTCTATATTTTCTCACGTTCAAAAGTAGACCATGATTAACTTCATGATTTTTTTCTTCACATAGTCTCTACTAAACTTAGACGGTACTCTGCTTTCTGGTCACCTCATAAAATTAATATTAACAAAAACTTTACTTACTATGTAAACTTCTCATAATGTCTCGATTTTCTAATATGTATATAAATATATTTTCACTTTAAAACAGCATTAATATTAATATTTAATTAATAATTCTTTATGAAAAACTTTGCTTGCTGGTTTAGAGTGTATCGAAAGGTGTGATAGAATATAGTACTTATTCATTACTAAAGCATCCCAATAAATTTTGGCATATGTATATTGTATGTATGTGTGTGTATATGTATATGTATATGTACATATATATATATATATATATATATATATATATATATATATACCCACTAAGCCAAAATACGTAATATTAATGTAATTTTTATGCAAAATTTATATATAAATAAATTTATATATATATAATATATATATATATATATATATATGATAAAAATTGTTTCTTGGGCATCCATCCAATAATTAAAAAACAGTTTTAATGCAAAATGTTTTAATTAAGAGAACATACGTTTCGGGTCCAGATTTGACCCATCTTCAGTGCTACAAATAAATATATCAGGGTTACAAATTAAAACAATATAAAAAAATAATATAAAAGATACATAATTACAGACAAAAATAAGTAGATACAATGTATATGAAAAGTATATATGAAAAACAACATAAAATAAACATATGTAAAGAAACTCACCATACAAATAAATTTTTTTAAAAAATATAACACAAAGAACAACACAAAAATGTAAACGAAAAAATAAGTATGAAATAAAAAATTGAAAAAACATCAAGTTATGAAAATTGTAAAAATTAAAATAAATAATGTTTTATTGTAAAAAAGGTTATTCCAAAAACACATCTTGTTAGTTTGGAGACAGAATTACGTATGTGTAAACGAGAGTAAAATGCGGGCCTACGTGTTTGCAGCGGAAAATAGTGGAAACTGTATCGTCATTGGATGAGAGAACGGGATAGAGAGAATTTTAAGGGTTACAGTTATGAAGAATTTTCCAGCGATCATGCGCAAGGAACAAAGAAAATTTTTTTAAATATGTAAGTCATCCATAATCAGACGGTTGAACAAAGTTGGATCAAAATGAAATATGTGGATCAAAATAAAAATATAGAAACATAATAAAACCAAGACAGAACAATGTAAAATTGTGAAATAGAGAATTATATTAAGAAAAAGTATAAATATTAACTGAAAAAGATAAAAGTTAAAAAAACAAGTTATTAATAATTAAAAAACAACAATATATGTATATATAACGCAACACAATAATTGTAACAATTGCATACACATACACAAAACATAACTAACATAAACAACCACATGCAAACATGCAATTACAACATCTATGTAAAATCCAAATATACACACAAATGCAACATATATGCCCATACATGTATATCCACAAACATAATTATGTATATATGTACATATACACATACATAAATATACGCATATATACATACATACATATACATTACATAAAAGAATTGTTACGAAGTATTGCGCATATTGAAAAAATTGTTCGAAGCATCGCGGTAAATATTGCAAAGAGAAGCCGAATCAAAACGTTTGTTAATAGTAGGTAATATTTGTATAAAAATACTCTCAGCAAACTTCCTGCGTAAAGTGTTGGCTTCTCGATGAATAATTCTTGGATTGGTGAAATTAAAAGAATGTTTAAAGTTGGAGACATGTTCGGTGATCATGGTTTTATTTTGTTTCCTGTTAAGACTGTTAAGTTCGTGTTGGCGCATTCTTTTTGAGAGAAATTGTGAAGTTTCTCCAACATAACAACTTGAACAATCATTACAATCAATGACATATACAACGTTTGACATGCGGGAAATAGGGGTAGGAGTTTTTAAATTAGTGTATAAGTCTGTGAGAGTGTGTCCAGTCGAACACACTAGTTTCAGACCAACGGATGAAAAAAGTTTTTTCCATGAGTGGAAAAGGCAATCGATGTACGGTAATGAGATGAAGGAATTGAGAGATAGTGAATTATCAGGAACAGGGTTAAGGGTTTGTGAAGTGATGTTATTTTGTTGTGAATGGGAGGTAAATGAGGAAGATGTACGGAATTTATTACGAAGAAAAGGTAATCTATTATTAATTACTGAGTGTAAAAGTTGTAGTGGATAGGAATTATTTTGAAGGGTAGAATATATCAAATTGATATTTTTTTCCCAATGTGATGGATGAGAAAGAAGGATGGCATGGTCTAGTAAGTTGATGATAGATGCAATCTTAGTCGATTTGGGGTGATAGGAATGGTAGTTTAAATAACGTCCAGACCAAGTGGATTTTTGATACCAACATGTAGTGATGGAGCCGTTATTTATAAAAAGGGTAATATCTAAAAAATTAATGGAGTTGTTGAGTTGGGTCTCTAAGGTAAAACAAAGGTGTGTGTCGAAATTATTAAAAGAGTTTAGGAAATTGGTTATGTTATAAGTAGGAATGCAAGTTAAAATGTCATCAACGTAACGTTTGTAAAAAAGAGGTACATAAGACAAGGTATTAAGTGTAGAGTTCTCTAGGAACTGCATACAAAGTTCAGCAAGTGGGGCACTCAAACTGGAACCCATTGGAGTGCCAAATTTTTGTTTAAAAAAACAGTCGTTGAACGAAAAATAAGTATTGGAAATAATGAATTTAATACATTTAAGGAACCAAGAAAAATTGAATTCTGTGTGTTTACTTATATCAACCCATTTATGGTCTATGGCAGAAAGAATAAGGTCAGGTGAAATGTTAGTAAAGAGGGAAACCACATCTAAACTTATAAAGGAAAAATCAGATGGTACAATGAGGGAGTTAAGATTGGGAATGAGCTCGAAAGAATTTTTTACAAAATGTGGAGAATCATGAGTGATATTGGATAAAATTGAACTAATGAATTTGGATAATTTGCAAAGAGGGGAATTTAAGTCAGCAACTATTGGTCGAAGAGGAAAACCGTCTTCGTGGATTTTGGGAAGACAATAAAGTTTTGGGGAAATGGGATTGTAGGTTTTTAATTGTAGAGAGAGAGGTTTGGGAATTTGCTTGTTTTCTATAAGTGAATCAATGAATTTCAAAGTATTCCGATTTATAAGGTCAGTGGGGTCTGAATTTAAAGGTTCGTAAATGTTTGTATCAGCTAGGAGGGTCATGGATTTAGAAATATAGTCAACTTTGTTCATGATAACTGTGATGTTACCCTTGTCTGCCCTGGTAACAACAATTTCTGGGTGTTGTTACCAGGGCAGTTTCTATATTTTTATTTTGATCCACATATTTCATTTTGATCCAACTTTGTTCAACCGTCTGATTATGGATGACTTACATATTTAAAAAAATTTTCTATGTTCCTTGCGCATGATCGCTGGAAAATTCTTCATAACTGTAACCCTTAAAATTCTCTCTATCCCGTTCTCTCATCCAAAGACGATACAGTTTCCACTATTTTCCGCTGCAAACACGTAGGCCCGCATTTTACTCTCGTTTACACATACGTAATTCTGTCTCCAAACTAACAAGATGTGTTTTTGGAATAACCTTTTTTACAATAAAACATATTATTTATTTTAATTTTTACAATTTTCATAACTTGATGTTTTTTCAATTTTTTATTTCATACTTATTTTTTCGTTTACATTTTTGTGTTGTTCTTTGTGTTATATTTTTTAAAAAAATTTATTTGTATGGTGAGTTTCTTTACATATGTTTATTTTATGTTGTTTTTCATATATACTTTTCATATACATTGTATCTACTTATTTTTGTCTGTAATTATGTATCTTTTATATTATTTTTTTATATTGTTTTAATTTGTAACCCTGATATATTTATTTGTAGCACTGAAGATGGGTCAAATCTGGACCCGAAACGTATGTTCTCTTAATTAAAACATTTTGCATTAAAACTGTTTTTTTAATTATTGGATGGATGCCCAAGAAACAATTTTTATCATATTATTTCACCATCTGAAGAAAAACCTCTCGCTTTATATATATATATATATATATATATATATATATATATATATAAGATCTGAAAGAAAAACTAAAACCAATTTTTTGTGTGTTTTTTTAATATCAAATAATCCATCAAATAATAATGGGTTAACAGTCACAATTTTATAGCGCTGTTTCACAAATCTGAAATATGCCAGCGAAGCAGCTTCAAACTCTTGTTTAGTTATCTCAGGAAAAATTTGTCGGGCTGCAGCTAAAAGAAAGAAGTTATTAGTCACGGTTAATACATACTTCTGACTTACATTTTAATTTACTGTCAAAATTACTTTTCATAATCTTAATTAATAGTAGACTTTGCAGTGGGAAATTATCCCGTCTGCCACACCAAGAGCGCTGGGCAGCTAACTCCTTAGTAAATAATTTTTTATAAAAATTATCATTCACTAATGTCTCCTTGCTCCCTCCAATGCGTGTAAGATACTTTAGCTGAAAATATAGTATTGCAAAATTAAATTGAAAAATTTTGTACGAATATTAAGTATAAGAAAACTCACCAATTGTGCTCTTTCCACGTCTTTCTGGAAAAATATTTCACAGTTTAAAATGTTTTCTGTGGTTTTGAGGGGAAATAATTGGTCACAAATACTGCCTTCCTCCTGTTGGACACTATTTCCAGGTAGTGCCTTTATCTCAGTTAAAAGACAGTCATTATACATTTTATTTTCCCTCACAAAGTATCTAAAGGAATCTATTAAAAAATCGATAAGAATAAATAATAATTAAGACACAATAACTATGAATCACTTACTTTCTATTCGGGACAATCCTTCTATCAAGGCCACTACAGGCAGAGGTACCTCTGTCTGCGTGCCTTGATCAACAGTAGTCCTTTGTTTATTGATGGCCTGCTTCTTCCTTGCCATCTGCCCGGAATTTAAAATTAAATTGAATTCTGGATCAGCTGCAAAAACATTAGTCAAATAAATAAGATACAAAGTACTTTATAAAAGAAACTACTCACAATAATCTTCCTCTTCATCTTCAAATACTTTGTTGGTCCTCTTACGGTAACCCCTTCCTCGCGGCTCATCGCTTTGCGAAGCTTCGCTATCCGATCAGGTGGTTTTAAAAACCCGCTGAGCCAATCTTCTCCTGCCATACCAGTTTCTATATTAAATTTTATCTATATGATTCCGCTGAGCCAACTGATAAGCTATAATGCGTAGCTCTTTTTCTGTTAAACCAAAAAGCCGTACTTCCATAGATTTCACATACTCCGCCAGCTCATTTTCTTGCTCGGCAGTGAAAACGATTTTGAATCGTTCCAAATGTTTTTTCCCGCAGTCGTTATCAGAATCAGTGTCGGTATTAACAGTTTCACGAGCTTTTCTTACTCGTCGTTCTAAAGTCGACTTCGGAACATCGTAAGTAGCCGAGGCTTGAAGAAATCCCATTCTATCAGTAAGAACAGCATTTACTGCTCTTATCATGTCTTCTTCGTTCCATTTGCCACGATCTGTTTTTCGTTTATAGTTGCGAACCATTTTATCTGTAGACAAATAAATAAATAGGTAAATACTTTTGATCCTGATTTAAGTAGAATTTAAAAATATCATCAGTAGGTGTCTACATAGAAAATGTTATTTTAATCATAAGGGCGGGGCAAAACAGGATTATCCCATTATGACCCGATCATCTTGCACCGATCCACACGTAGTTAAAAAAGATGACGCAATTCTAACCTCAAACTTAACCGGCGAAAAAATGTTTTGGACTTCTATAATAAGCTCGGGATAGAAATAATACGTTAACACATGTACTGATGTACATGTCTGTACATCAGTTTTCGAATCAAATTTTGCGTAAAAAAACTTGCAATATCACTTTTTTCTCTCTGCAACGCAAAAACGAGTTCTAACCTGTCCGCTCTGCATGGACGCACTGGCGGAGAGTGAAGTTCGCGCAAATGGCGCTGTTGCCGCTCAGAACACAATAACAATTCACTCACACAAGCTTACTTCCCGTACTGCCCCGAACTTCATCTTGCCCCGGTCTCCCCTACAACTATTTTTGCATTTGATAAGTGATAATTCTGAATTTAGTTCATGTTCATACCAAATATGTGGGCATTCGGAAGTAATTCTCGAATGACGAATACACAATTAATAACTCCTTCATAAATATCTTTGAAATTGTTATGTTCTGTATTGTTAGTTCCAATCAATATAACCACTATTTTAGTTTTTTTATTCGAAAATTCGCCGTTTTTTATCCGATATAGAACATTTTCCACTTATATCGCCTCCAATGCCGAAATTGGCGGCATGAAATTTTTGAAATGTGGCCAAACGGGATGCTTGATCAAGTTTGCAATAAGGGAGTCTCCAGTGAGAATAACATTGTGGTTAATCTTCGCCATTTTTAAATTATTTAAGTGCTTTTGACGCCACGTTTCACTTGTTCTAGCAGTGGGAATAACGCATTTATTGATATTTTCAAACTTACCAGACATAGTGAATAACTTTAATAATAAAACAACTTTATTTGTAATACAAACAAACTTATAAATTCCGATAATTCAATATTTTGTGGAAAGATATCTTTATCAGAATTCTGATACAAATAGTCACAAATATCTAAATTATATAGTTAATTACAAAAACTCCGGCTTTTATACACAAATTCTAATAATTATATTACGGAAACTCGTGGACTCACTCCTACACAATATAATAATAGCTTAAAGCTTTGCTTCTTCAATTCGCTCGTCATTTGCTAACTCAATCATGTCATGTCACATCACATTTCAGCTAGCATGAGTTGCCGAAAGGACAAAGAAAGAAATTCGCTGTCAAGTTCAAAAGTTTTGCTTCATAACATTGACAGCTAAAACCTGTCAAGATCATGATTATATTATGATTTTTAAAATGTTTAGAACCAAGATGATAGCTTACCTTAGACTTATAATATAATAATAATTTAAAATATAATAATAATTTGAAATACAGTATATCTGGTTCCCTAATAGCAAAATATTGCAGAAAAAACTAAAC
>NW_020539413.1:0-15807 GCF_003426905.1 Ctenocephalides felis
GGGGTGCCCCCTTTGAACCCGAGAAACCGAACGCAAGCGCCACTCTCTCGTCCCACCGGACGCCCGCCCAAGGATTCGACGCCGGATTCCGTCCGCGCAAAACGCGGCGCTCAACAATGCAGCCGCGGGGGACTACCAAGCGGTCGTGAATGCCTTCATGCAGCAGAACGAGCAGGCCTGCGTGGTCTAGATGTGAAACCGTCCGCGATGAACGGAGGAGGTGGTGGCAGCAGCAACGGAGGCGGACAGAAGCAGAGGGAAGGTCTGTCAACAAGCATAGCATCAACCACGGATCAACGTCTGTCTATCATCATGACCGGAGCATGGAACAGTCAACGCACGCAGGCACAGGCACGGGGTACCATCATCCCAGTGCCGTCAATGCCAGTAGTAGTAGCGCGTATCCTGGTTTCCCAGGAGATTCCTATCCCGGTCCGTTAGGGCTCTATCCTCACTCGACGACGGTGCGTGCGCCTCAGTCCAGCCCCCGTATCCATCAAGCCCAGAAATAAGGCGAGAACTAGCGCCGGTAAGGACGTTGTTTATGATTTTATTTATTATTTTGAATTGTATTTTAGTTTTGACTTTATTTTGGTATTTGCGTTTATTTTTTATTTGGTTTGCTTTTTCTTTATGGGACGATTTTGCGTTTGTATAACTTCACTTTTTTTAATATTATGTTAGTTTGATTTTTTCGGAATGGCCGCTGGTTTTTCAAACAACAAATAAAAATCAATTATTTTTAAAATTAATAAAATCAGGCATCAGGTATTTCTTTCTATCCTTTTTTATTGTTTCACACCTCTAAGCTTTGAATTTCCGAATTATTATTTAATTTTCAACTTGTTAAGTAAAACATTTTCTAAGCGGTCAATTTCGAATTATTTTACCCTTAACTTTCTTTTATTTTCTTTTTTGTAAACTTTATGATTTGAAGTTTCGAACAATGTGTCGTCGTGCTTTCTGACGAAGTTGATGACACTTCGTGCCGTGGTTCCATGTTGTCTCGTAAATACGCACACACCGACCTACACCCGAGCACATTATGGCCACCACCACACAATCGCAATCACCATGCCCTTCTTTAATGTCGCCGGCACTCGTTTGGCACTGATCATCTCCTCTGCATACCTTCATCCACCAGTTGGCTGTCTGTACTACGAGTACCAGTAACGACATGCCAACACATACTCGTTTGCGCTACGCACGGTTGGCAATGCGTACTAAGGATGGCCAATAACTACATAATAAAAAGACACACGTTGCAAAAAAGGTCAAGCATTTTGATTAAAGATTAATTTTTTTCTCTACAAGATTTGTGATTTTTACAACTAGCATGAAAATTTACGATCATGTTTTCTAAAAATTTCATACTTAAAATAGTTTTTGTAATCCACACTTTTTAAAAAGATTATTACATAGATTTTTATAATGTTTCTATATCAACACTCTCTTTTAATCAACTGACCGTTAAAGTGCAGGTAATCGCGTCCATCCCTAGCTTGCTTCGAAAAGTGTTCAACAGTACCAGAATGTCTTGTGTTGCCGGTTACCTGAGGAAGCGCGACTCCGAGGATGCATTATGCATGAGGAGGGCATTCTCATTGTCTCTTGTCTGCCGCAGAAACTAGTCACGCCTCGCTGATCACAACCTTCAGTCCACATACGACTCCCACTAACGACGATGTCGATTCTTACTACTTAAAAATATAACCTTTGCTAAAAATTATTATTTTTAGAATTTTATATCTAAAAATACCGTTAGTCAAGATTTTTTATAAAATGAACTTAATAGTTGGGTTTAATAATATTTTATGTAGACCAGCAAATATTGATGTAACGTTTATGGACTTTTCACACGTTGAAGCTTTTCACGTCACACACATTTTTATCTGAAATTTTCATATCTAGAGCGCTGTGTGTGACGGTCGAAGAGTTCTAGTTGTCATTAAAATCTATGACAACGACAATCGTAGTATGGCGCATAAGTCCCATCGTGATCCGTCATCGTCAACAAAGAAATTGCGTTCTTCTCGCGGTTGCATAATATCCCGACGGTTGTGCATTGTATGCATCTGTGTGCACATAATTATATGTGCAAAGGACCGCCCAACAATTACACGTTAAGGTTGCCGTCACGTAATATTTCATAATTTAATAAAACAACGCTCGTCGCGCAGATTTTCATTAGTTATCAGGATATGAGGTTCACTACTCGATTTGCACCAGTTCTTTTGTTTCGTTTTCCGTTTGGGATTATTTTACAGACCACATGTTCGTAGTTCATAAAATGTTACATTACACAGTACACATAAATTATTCTCTAATTGTATCCAAACCATGAGAAATAATTCACAAATTTACATATGAATATCCGTGATACAGACAAAAAACAAAAGGAAAGTTTCTCTAGCGGGTCGACCGCATCGCAAATACCGAACGGAATAAGGTATGACGCCCAATATTTTCAAGACAAAGATATGTGGTCTCAGGTCTTCGCATTTAGTGAAATACAAAACACACGCTGTAATTTATTTGGTTTTCATCGGTCGGTAATAATTCAGACACATTTTTATGTCTTCAAAGTTGTCATCCCGATCCGCTAACAAAAACAAAAAATATAAACGAAAGATCCGTATACATTTTGTCGCTTTGCGTGCAAGACGCAAATGGGCACGGTGGTACGTTTTCGGTATCTTTGTTTCAAAGAAACTGTCAAAAAATGTTTAACTGATATAAAAATCAACATAAATTTTAAAAAATCTGCAAAGATAATACAGCACCCCAACGTACCGCAAAATCAGTGTTTAAAACACAGTTTTTACTTTATTATATATATATATATATATATATATATATACACGTATATATATATATATATATATACAAGTATCTACTTCCATGCGTTTGTTTTTGTGTACAAAATATGTAAACATATAGGTGCATCGATATGCAGGTAAACAAGAGTTCTTGAGAAAAAATTGAGACGTCTAACAGTTCAACCTTCTGTCCGGACATAAATTATTCGAAATCGTCCTTCTTCTCGGAGTGAGTCCCACAGATATAAAATATCGGTGACATAGTGTCGAGACTACTAGAGGATCGTTTTTTATCTCTCGTCAGGTTTTGCCATAAATTTCCGCGTTTTGAAGGGGATGTTGTAGATGTAGACAATGGGCGAAATTTCATTTTCGTATGTCAACCTCCCAATATAAACGGTCACCCGTCGTGTGTACTTACTTTTGACGAATGCTCGTAATGTTGGAAGCTTTTGGTATCATAATTTTGGTATACCTCACTCTTGAGCAAAGGACTTTTTGTTGTTTTTGGTTTCTTTCCTGTGAGGATTCACAGCGGGGTTCGCTATAAACCGGCGCTACCTGAGCTCGGAACGAAGTCGATTCTCTTAAGCGCCAGTAAAGGGTAAAGAGACAATTAACGCACAGTATGTGACATTGGACAATGTACCTTTTTTATGAGAAACTGATTGTTTCATTTTTCATAGTGGTTTTGAATTTACACAACACATACTGTATGGCACATCTCTCATCTAATTCAATTAATTAATTAATTGGGATAATATATACAGGTACAATTTTGGTTAGACATTTTGTATGTATCTGTAGTTTTCAATTGTAGGCGTACGTATAGCGCGCAGTCTACTTTTCAAAACTTTAATTAATTTTATAATTAAACACTTCTCATAAGCCTTTAAAATATTAAAGTGTTCAGTTTGACTATCAACTCTATCACCATGCAAGGTTTCATCAAAATTCCAGAAGAGTAACCTAAGGTTTCCTTGTGATATTTTTATGGCTTGTAAATAATTCTGGCCTATTTCTCATTACCAATTTGCTTCTCGGATAATTCTTACGTCGACGAGTTATTGTATCCAACGACACTATCAACAATCTATATCACTTATACTTCAGTTATCGTGTAGAAAGATCTCAATGGATAGTTATCTCATTAACCTGAGCGTAAATCTGCGAAGTTGTTACCACCGATAGTAAGTTAGTTTAAACGCCGCACATACTAATAATTATACACGCTCTACGTATTATGATTATTCATCGAGAATAATTCATAAGCGTTTGTTGATTTTGTAAAATGTAATTGAATCTGAAGACTTCGTCATGTTTTACAAAGTCATAAAAAATATTGTGAATTATTGCTCATCTGCCGGTTACTTATTAACTTCCTAAAGGAAAAGTTTGTTTTTGCCACAATTTTTTTTTTAACTTTTTTTTTTTTTGACGTCTCAGTCATTCTGAATTGTTTGGGACCTAATTTGGAAGAACGAGCGATTATTGACCTTTCGATTTCAAAAATTAGAAAACCATTGTATGAAACTCAATAAGCACTTACCTGACTATTTTTTGGAGGAGCCCTTTCTTTAGTGCAATTTTTCTTTCCGCGTTTTTGCAAAAAATTGTGAACTAATTTTGAAAATTCAGATTCTATTCGAAAAATATCATTTAGGTCATCGTGCTGATTAGGGTTAGGCAAAAATTTTGTCGGGCCGTTTCTTTATAATTGATTATTTAATTTTATGGCGATTTTGATGAAAATTGTTATGACGATAGAATTCCTGGCCTTTATGAACATACTAAATTATAGAAGTCTACGACAAGTGGCTTAATTATAAAAATTGATTAGAATTTGGATTAATCCCTTTTGAAAATACTCCATGTATGTAATGTTTAAACCATTTGTCGAAACTAACTAACATGTTTGGAAAATGTGTGCAAAATTGAATAATTTACAATAATTTTCTATATTATGATACTTCACAAAATATAAATGACTCAGGAATTAATATATCGCTTTTATTGTAATAAATTTATTCAGCAATCAGAAATTTAATATTTCTATAAGCTAAAGTGAGAACTAAGTGAATGATGAAATAAGATAGGATCCACTGACCTACTTTACAGTATATTACTTAAAATATATATCTTCAATAATTGTAATTATATATTATCTAAAGGCCATTTTCATCATCTTGAGTTTGTTGGGGGCGAAGGATGTTCTTAAAAAATCAATTCTTTATAGGTTTGTACATGGTCAACATTTTTACATCGCCATAGACAGTTTCTTATTGATTAAGTCGATTATTTACCTACGTCGGGAAAATCATGCAACTTGGCTTAAGGAAAAAATGCCACTTACACCTAGTTCAACAGTTGTTCAGCATAGAGTATAATAACTTATGAGGAATTCATGATTTTTTCATAACTTGTTTTAGTCTATCAATATTTATTGCGCATATACATCATAATTGTGGCCATATCTGCATATCAAATGTTCATAATTTGATTATCCAGTTTCGCCATAAACAAAAGAGTCGTTAGACAAAATATTTAGCTATGCTACTAATATATTCGGCAGACCGTTATAAATTTTCATAAAAAAATCTCCATTACGCTAGGATTCCGTTAAACATTGATTATCGTAGACATGTTTATGTGTAATGAACATTCATAAGCAAAGAAGTCTATAGTTAGGCATTTGTGTCGTGCGGTCTCAAATTTGACGGTAGTATTATTTTCATTACAATCAGATGATATCGATCGTACCGCGGCTCATTGTATCAGATTTACCTTAATCTTGATCTGTTGTATGTATAAATAGGATAATCATCCGAAGGCAGAACGACACGTCTGTTCCAATATCGTAATGATACTAAAATTACTGTGATGCTTTATTTCGGTACAATACATTTTCAGAATATATACATTTGGAAACAGCTTGTTATGGCTATTATGATATCAATCATAATTTGTGTTTGATTGTATCATTTTTGCAATGGACTTAAATACTATGTCTTAAACACCAATCTTTCTGATATTTTTCACTTTAATTGACACGTGAAATTTGGGTTATTTTTAAATTCTTGTTTTTCGAATTCACTTTGTTTAGAGATTATGCTGCTCTATAAAAAAATATGACAGGGATGTCTTCGCCCATTACGCGTGAAATCGTTTTATATGCTCAACGCTCCTGAGATCATGTTCTTCATGCTTTGTCAATCAAATTAAACTAAATGAACTGTTCAAACGTCTCATATAAAACAAACATTTAATGTACAAAATGTTTTGGGGTGACTGATATTCTCAAACAATTCCTTATAGATAATAAACCAATAATCCTAACCCTTTCCTTCAATAACAAATTACGCACTTTTGCATGAAAAACAATGAGTAGTAGTAGAAATAGATTGTATTGTACCTATACATAAGTCAGGTGAGGTGTTTTATTAAATTATTTTTGCATGATTTAGTGGAATGCAGTGTTCAGAAACCAAAAATTGTATTAGAATTATCTAGCATTTAGGTTGTGTCTGGTTAGGTTAGGTAGTGAAAGAAATTGTGACCATTACAAAGTTTTCTTCTTGTCAGTTTAGTGAGTATGTATTTATTATTCAACATGTGTACCGTACACTCTAAATGAAATTGGTAATTATACCGTATGTAGTGTAGACGTGAATGACTTCGCTTTTTTCGCTGCGAGGTGAAAAAAAGGTGCCCGGTCATACGCGCGTTATAAGCGACGACCAGCATTGCATTGCTATAGGAATTGATCGATTATTTTTTTGGTAAGAGTTCGTTTGGTAATCACATCAAATCGTATTCTTTGAGTACATTCTGGATAAAAAATTAAAATTTTTATAATAGGAGTTATTTACCTACATATTTATAACAATTGTATAAAAAATATTAAAATTTGCAATTTTTTTTATATACCTGTGATATGTTTTTTACACCAATTTTTTTTAACACGACCAAACTACATGTTTTATAAGCTAGGTTTACTACCGTTCATCTAACGCAGTATTTTTCTCGAGACGGCAACCCACAGGTCAACCACTCTTCTTTTTCATGTGTGAACTATATATACTATATTGTAACTTTAATAGTGTTGCAGCAATACTTGCAAAAATCAATTTTCACTTACGATTATATTTGAAATCTATAACCTCAAGTAGAAATTTGATATCATACTGCTTGATATCGAGCTGTTCATGGTTGGAATTTAACCCGCGACTAGTTTGTGCTAGCCCACGTTTTTGGCTATTACAACCTGTGTATATGAAACTTTTTTTAAATATAATATGCATTTTTTAAGAAAAACTTTTTAAAGATCACGTCATACTAATTATACCAGTAACTGTGTGTGTGTAGACCAGAAAATCGAAAACTTTATCAGAAGATACAACTTTATCAAAAATTTAAAATAGGTTAATGAGTAAAATGTATTACCAAAAATTTTGTTTTGGGTAAAAATTCATAAGTCGATACAATTTTTTTTTACAAAATAAGACTATAATTACAAGATTATACCGACTATTAGAACAAAACTACTTCAGCAAGATATGTTTACAGTAATTAACTCATATTAGCAAGTTTTACTATTTATTATTTACCAAATTGTATTGAGAAAATTAAAAATATGTCGATAAATAGGGATATGGGTTTGCAAATATTCAAATATTTGGTCAGCATGAAAGTTCATAAGTTGAGACGTGGATTTTTTAAAAAAAAAGACTCTAATTTGCACTATTAAGACAAAAATATACTAACTAATATATTTGCAGTGATCAACTCATTTGCCAATTCGTATACTTGTAATACATCCAATTTTATCGTTAGTAAAAATTTGGTTTTGGGGAAAAGTTGAGACTAGGATTTTTTTCCAAAAATAAGGACAATCAGTACTCACGATCATAATAATATCGACTAACATAAGACTTTTTTTGTAAAATATATTTACGATAATTAACTCATTTTAGGCACTTGTACTAAATATAATACAAGCAAATAGCCAAATCCAGTTGTCTATTCTTATATATGGCTTTTTTTCAATGTTGTTCCAATATTAATAAATGAGATTAATAAATTTATATAGCTTTTGTTATTTAAAAAGTCTTGGAACATCCTTAATTTAATTTTTTTTATTATACATAAAAGATTTACTACTGTCCGTAAGGACATTTAGTAAATATAATGGATTATGCTAATTGATGAAAGGGATTTCTAATTGATTGTGATTGTTTGTGAAAGTAACCTGTGTTACTTCCACAGTTGCAATTTTAAATACAAATTTAAATAGAAAATTTTTGTTAGCTTTTTTTGTAATTTGATGCATCAAGATGGCAAATAGCACACCAGCTCATGCTAGAAAATCACCAGTTTTCTGGATTTTTACCCAATGTCTCGAAATGCGATTTTTCTACATTGACTTCAATTCCCTTTCAGTGAAAACATATTAGCACGAAAACGCAAAATATAATTATTTCTGATTTCTTTATCATGCAATCGGCCGTACATAATGCCGGTCCTTGGTCGTACGTCAACGCTCTCATATGCCTGCCGACGTAGCTTCGTCTCAAAGCTAAGAAAAATATAATCATGCGTATTATTTAAACAGTTGCATTAAAACAGTAGATTTATTGGAATTGTCAGCGGACGTTGGGCTACCGTACCGGCGAACAGGTGACGCGTCCGATCTTTTTCTCACAAGGTCTCTTTCTCTCCAATACAGAACCTGGAGCGATGCTCGTGTAACTCTATACGAATGTTTCTAAAAACTGCCAACGAACAAAAACACACAAAAACACGATTGACAAATGGACAACAATAAAACCTTCGCATGGGTTCAATCTGGATTTTTGATCTTTGGTGGTATCTTGGTGGAGGAAGAGATCTATGGTAAAAGATACTTTTTTGCAATCACTGTTTTCAAGGATATTTTGAATTTAGTGGTAAATATTTTAATTTTTGCACACTTCAATTCAAACTGGTTTCAATCAGAATTTTTGGTACTTGGTAGTATCTTGATGAAGGAGAAGATCTGTGCTAGTTCTCGAAATCAGTAACTATTAAAGATACTTTTTGCAATTTTGTTACAAAGTGAATCACTGTTTTGTGCATGAATATTTCAAATTAAATACAAAATACTTCAATTTTTGCACACGTTTATAAAAACAGTTTAATTCTAACAGAGTTCAATCAGAATTTTTGGTGATATCTTACCGGAGGAAAAGATCTGTGCTAGTTTCCAAAATCAGTAACGATTAAAGATATTTTTTGCAATTTTGTTAGAAAGTGAATCACTGTTTTTTGCATGAATATTTCAAGCTAAATATAGAATACTTCAATTTTTGCACACGTTTGTGAAAACAGTTCAATTCAAACAGAGTTCAATCTGAATTTTTGGTGGTATCTTGTCGGAGGAAAAGGCATGTGCTAGTTTCCGAAATTTGTAACGTTTAAAGATATTTTTTGCAATTTTGTTATAGAGTTTTTTACTATTTTTTCATAAATATTTAAAACTGAATACAGTATATTCAACTCCTGCACACGTTTGTGAAAACAGTTCAATTCAAACAGAATTCAATCAGAATTTGTGATACTTGGTAAATATCTTGTCGGAGGAAGAAATCTGTGCTAGTTTTTGAAATCAGTAACGATTAAAGATAATTTTTGCAATTTTGTTGCAAAGTGAATCACTGTTTTTTGCATAAATATTTCAAACTTAATACAGAATACTTCAATTTTTGCACACGTTTATAAAAACAGTTTAATTCTAACAGAATTCAATCAGAATTTTTGGTGGTATGGCCGGAGGAAAAGATATGTGCTAGTTTCCGAAATCAGTAACGTTTAAAGATATTTTTTGCAATTTTGTTAGAAAGTGAATCACTGTTTTTTGCATAAATATTTCAAACTAAATACATAATACTTCAATTTTTGCACACGTTTGTGAAAACAGTTCAATTCAAGCAGAGATTCAATTAGAATTTTTGGTGGTATCTTGTCGGAGGAAGAGATCTATGCTAGTTCTCGAAATCTATCACGATAAATGATATTTTATCTAATTTTTTCACGAAGTGAAATTCTATTTTGCATTAATATTTTAAACTTAATACAGAATACTTCAATTTTTGCACACGTTTATGAAAACAAATCAATCAACAAATCAAACAGAGTTTAATCAGAATTTGGTCACTTGGTGATATCTTGTTGAACTAAGAGATCCGGAAGATATTTTTTTAACTTTGCAATAAAATGAATCACTGTTTTTTTTTATTTTGCATACATTTATAACTGTCTTTCAAAATTAAAACAATGAGTTCAAATAGAACTTTGGGTACTTGGTGGTACCTTGTTGAAGGAAAATCAATTTTTCGACATCAGAAAATCTCGAAAATTTTAAAAATAATTTAGTAACATGTTTTTTCAAATACAATAAAACGATCCACACTCCCTAATCGTAAGTTAACCATCTCAATTTTACATACCTTTGGGAAAAATACATTTTAATGAAATTCATTTTTTTTAAATAAATTGCTAAGTTACTTAGTGTCCACCCTCAATAACTGTATGCTATCCATGTCAATTTTTACGCATTTTTTTTTTAAAAAAAAAAAGACTTTATTAACCTCGACATAGGTTCATTTTTTTTCGTTTACCAAGATTTCTTTTTTTCTGGTCTGAAATAGCTCTAATAACTATGGTTACATAGTTGGCTACTTAGAGTTGAGAATTATTATAATTAAGTTAACTACCCAGAGCAAGTTGCTAGATCATATTGGAGCCACTTAATAAATGAAACGCTGAGAAATCAGTAGAAATGTACATATAATTAATAACATTCACCATCCACACATTAAGTCCACGATTTAATGACAGGGAACGATGCATCGCCTCGGCTACTGGGTCTACACTCGACCAGACCATGGTGGCGATTAAAACTCGACTTATTAACATCGCTTTGCGTCCGATATTTATTTAGATTCATGCATAATATACAAGAAAAAAATGTTTAAATGCATGCTTTTTGTGTTTGTTTATTATTATTTGTTTTCCAATTTTTTCCATTACGGTTCAACGCGATACCCGCATGACGCTGTAATAACTTTGATATGTTTACGACTGTTATTAATTAGGTAATTAATGTTTTAGAATTATTTTGATGTAAGATGATTTTCATAAGAGATGTCGGAGTGCGGAGTGCGTGCGAGCGAGTCGGATGAATTAATTCTTCAGCAAGAAGAATTCTTGTATGGGAGCAATTCGTGGAATCGCTAACCGATGGGACGCAGCGAGAGGACATTTTTTGAATACGATTCAAATCGAAAAAAATGCATTTGCTGCATCGAAAACTGATTTAATTATCTCTGTAATTTGTGGGATTTTGGAAGAGTCCAATTAAATTTAAAACGTAGTAGCGCTGGCTGAATGCTATTCTATTTTCAATAACAGATCTCTGAATGTACTGTATTCAGTGCGTTTATGATTAGTGCATGTAGTTATTACTTTGCTTGGTTATTAAAAATGTCGTAGATTAATTTGATATTGCATGGTGCTTGAAAATACTATTATATTAAAGTTAAGATTAAAATAATATCAATCAATTTTATACTTCTTTTTAATAATTCAAATTTGAATACTCATATATTTGTCATGAAACAGATTGATGATTAATTTATCAAATTTCATTTAAAGTTTCTTAAAGAAAAATTTAAGATTAATTGATTGAAACTAAGGAGTTGATTTTGAGGTAAAATAGACCAATGTTATGTAGCAGTTTTTACACAAAATCGTACTAAATTTTGTCAAAAGTCATGTGGTTGCTGTGCAGTCAGGCGTTTTAGATAGAAAACAGAACCTAGAAAACGCACAAATATCAAAAAACAATGTTATTATAACTGGATTTTTGTGATACGGTTTAATAACATATGAGTGAAGTTGTCCAAATACTTAGCTTTTTGACAGTATTTAGTACCATTTTGTATGAAAACTGCTACGCAACATAGTCTTGCCATGACATTGGTCTATAGTATAGTCGGCCCATAAATGTGACTTAGAATATTATTTAAAATTTAGTAGGTGTATATTGGACCAATGGGAGTTATTTTTAATATTTTACAGAGGGTCGTGAGTGCGTGAATTGTGGAGCAACCTCAACGCCTCTTTGGCGACGAGATGGCACAGGACATTACCTCTGCAATGCCTGCGGACTTTACTATAAGATGAATGGACAGAATAGGCCACTAATCAAACCCAAACGAAGACTGGTGAGTTTATATCATTTATTTCATAATAAATCACTTTGTGGGTTTTTAGTTTTTACCTTGATTTTTATATTGTATTCATTCAACTGGAAGGCAATCGTCACATTTTTAATATAAAACTATACATATATTTTAAATACCGAACTGTTACATTTAACTGATTTGAATAATCATTAAAAAAAACGAAGATACAACAAAATACAACTCTCCGCATATAGTACTCACTCTACCGAAACGAGCGGTAATATTATGTAAAACCTAATGTATCTAAAGAAATTTCATTATTATATTAATGAATATTCTAATGAAATTAGCATTGTGATACTATATTTAAAATATTCCATCCATTCAACATATGACGTGGAAATATATATGTCTCTAGAAAATTGAGTCATGCTTGACATTTTAAATATGAGCTTTCGTGTTTACGGATGCATATATAAACTATATAATTATTTGAACTTGCAACTTTTGAAATTGAGTTATACTTCACTGAAATATATAGTATATAGATATTTCAACGTTCTTGGCGTTTCCATAACTATTAGTGTCTTAACAGTAGTCAATTCAAAATCAGCAATAAGTCTGTGTCCACTAACAATTTTGGTATAATGTGCTTCTTGGCGCTTCTTTGCTATTGATGTCTCAACTGATGTGACCACTCAAAATCTGCAATGAGTGTATGTCCACTAACAATTCTGGTATTTTACAAAAATCACGCTAATTGCTTGAATAATAATAAGCGGTCCCACGTTATCGAGTGTCGCATCTCGGTCCGGCGAAGAAAAACGCTCCGGTTGACATCCAAGGGTCAGCATCCGTTTAGAATTTAAATGTCTCCAAAAGCAGAACTAACGAGCATTACCGAGAAATCAGAAACCGCTCCGGGTACAGGCATGAACGTACATCTTTACACGAGTTGGTACTGAAGAAAATGCTTTCGTCTTTGCGACTTGAGAGCTAAACTGGTTATTCTTGATCATGTTAGTCCTTACCGAGAACAGTCGCGGTTGAAGATCGTAGCTGAATTATTAAAAATTGGTACAACTACTGCAGAGACGACGACGACATTGTTGATGAATGTCTAGTCATTGAAATCCTACAAAAAATTAGATGCATGATTAATCATATTTATTAACATTAAAAGAGCACCGCGATTTAGAAATTCACATTCCGGATTCGCGAAGACTACAAAAATATATCAGCGATGAACAACGTGTTATAACCGCTTATGGAGTTGTAAAAAGTCAATCCAAAATTTTTTGTCGTTTACTTCTTCGGCCGTCTTTTTCTTTTATTTGTTTGATGCGCTGATTTGGCTTATCGAATCCTGAGATCTGATCGCGTGTTCCTTAAGTTCATCGGATCATATCATAAGTTTGTTTATTGAAATGTGTTCCATAGCATAAGTACACTAAAATGTAATATCAGTAGCAACAGTTTGACGTTGATTTTTGTCATAGAAGTCGGTATCAATAACTTATAACGTTGACCTACGTTAATGTTGACGTAACAGTCCGTAGAAGGTCGATTCTAATTGATTAGAACACTTGGCGCCGCGGCGTCTTGTAGAATCGTGAATATGTTATAATACGCGGACTACGAGCCATAAACTCGTGAACTAATTAGTTTGATCAGAAGAATGATAATAATAACAAAGTTTATTTTTTGGAGTAGTCAACTATTTTGAGCCATATTTGAGCCACTCACCAAGCCAAACTTAGATCACCAATCAAATAATTGATCATCACTTTATTTCCTAAATTATTTAATTATTTAATTCCAGTCAAATACAAAGTATAAATTTCTTCATTAAGATATTAATAGATACAAGTATCTACTACCTACTATAATTATTCCCCGATTAATTACCCGTGCCTGATGATCCCATACGCTTTCTTCCCCAGTTTTCCAAGTTAATCCAAACGCGCTGGTGTGTGGTAGTTCAGCTTATTATATATGGGGAGGCTTTCCGCCGCTTAATTCGATTTTGCGTCGCGTCACTGCCGGGGCTCGGTTTATCAATATTTAAGGCCAAATAACCGGGTACTTGCCGTTTACATGTAATCATTCCTTGTCAATCTCCTACATTCTCGCGCGCCTAGTGATGTGAGATCCTGGAGACTTTCGTGGAACAACATCGATCACTGTAATGGATAGTATAAACTGATCGTTTCTATCATACATGCTTCAATGGAAATAGATACATAAATATGTCTTGTTATGTGCATAATATAATAATAAATAGTAGTCTGACCCAAGGCAGGTCCATAGTATGAGGGCACAACAGTCAATGATTTTATTTCTCCCTTGTTTATTATTCCAATTACCATTTTTTACCATTAATCACTTTTTTATTCCAATACTCCTTTCTAAACTTCTGCTTCCGTGGTTTCTGGTCTTGTGCTTTGGCTTTCAGTTCTCTGTATTTTCATTTCTCGCGTAAGTTATCAATCATCTGCATTTTTCTTCATCCCAATTTTACAGGGTGTTCCAGAACTCAACGTCAAGTCCAAACAGGGTGCTAGCTAGTATTGATTGTGACAATCATAAAAAATTATAAAAACAATATATCTAATGTAGTAAAATTATAAAGGCTTTTAAAGTACAAACTTTGAGCTTTGTCGGTTATGAGTTTCAAAAGTTATGAAGGCTTTTAACGTAAAACCCAGAACTTCAGTCAATCTGTAAGAATTTTTCGGTTTTTTGCGCTTAACTTTAATTATTTTTGTTCATTTCAACTTTAGAACTGTAACCGTAGATAACATTTCAAGGACCACAGTCAAAAATAATGACACAATTGTCTCAAGTTTTCTAGAGTTACCACAATTTGTTAAACTATGAATCTAAAATGTTCAGAATTGGTCGACTTTCAAAGACTCAGCTTAAAAAAAATGTACCAGTATGTTGTCAAGTTTTATCAAAAGTTTGCGCCATTTCATCAGGTTGATTAGTGGTAAAATACTAAATAGTTTTAGAATAAAAATAGTTGCAGTAAAAATTTAAAACCTTAAAATAATACGATATCTCCTAACGCATTTCACTCACAATCAGTTCTAATGATTTTGTCTTGCACGTTGAGCTTTTTATTACCACAGTACGTAGTACAACAATCATGTGAATTTGATTTGATTGAAGTTCTAATATTAAGTAATTCGTATTTTTGTATATATACTAAAGCTCTAAAATATATATTAAATTAAATTATTTTTATTGTAAATTTTATCACATTTAGATTTGGAAAAACTGGTTTGGGAGCCCATGTGTTACATTACGCTATGTCTTATATGTAGATGGGAAGCATCTTTCTATCCTAGAGCTGGTAGTTTTTGATCCTGAAAATGTCATTCAATTTTACCTCCATTATTTATATTCGAATGTAATTTTCGTTCCCGTGTTCGTAGCACTACGTCTAAGCCGTAGGCCTATTTAGCTTTCCCGTGGTAGGGAGTAATCCGAGAATTTGCGCGAGGGTGAATCGACTATCGAATCAGAATTGAATCTCGTTTTTATCGCGATCTTGCGGTACACTAATCTGACAATTGTGATGAGAAAATGGGAGATGAATGCGAGGAGTGGTCCGTTAGCAACCCTCTAAGGGTGGGAAAGTTTTGCGACCGGTGATTGCTGATAAAAGACGGATTAAATTTTTGGATTTTCTAAGTGGGGCGGTAACGGATTTATTATGATCATTGAACGATACACAGGAGTGTGACGTAGTGGTAGGA
>NW_020539413.1:16807-32176 GCF_003426905.1 Ctenocephalides felis
AAGCACCATGCAATATCAAATTAATCTACGACATTTTAATAACAAGCAAAGTAATAACTACATGCACTAATCATAAACCGCACTGAATACCAGTACATTCAGAGATCTGTTATTGAAAATAGAATAGCATTCAGCCAGCGCTACTACATTTTGAATTTAATGGACTCTTCCAAAAATCCCACAAATTACAGAGATAATTAAATCAGTTTTCGATGCAGCAAATGCATTTTTTTTCGATTTGAATCGTATTCAAAAAATGTCCTCTCGCTGCGTCCCATCGGTTAGCGATTCCACGAATTGCTCCCATACAAGAATTCTTCTTGCTGAAAATTAATTCATCCGACTCGCTCGCACGCACTCCGCACTCCGACATCTCTTATGAAAATCATCTTACATCAAAATAATTCTAAAACATTAATTACCTAATTAATAACAGTCGTAAACATATCAAAGTTATTACAGCGTCATGCGGTATCGCGTTGAACCGTAATGGAAAAAATTGGAAAACAAATAATAATAAACAAACACAAAAAGCATGCATTTAAACATTTTTTTCTGTATATTATGCATGAATCTAAATAAATATCGGACGCAAAGCGATGTTAATAAGTCGAGTTTAATCGCCACCATGGTCTGGTCGAGTGTAGACCCAGTAGCCGAGGCGATGCATCGTTCCCTGTCATTAAATCGTGGACTTAATGTGTGGATGGTGAATGTTATTAATTATATGTACATTTCTACTGATTTCTCAGCGTTTCATTTATTAAGTGGCTCCAATATGATCTAGCAACTTGCTCTGGGTAGTTACTTAATTATAATAATTCTCAACTCTAAGTAGCCAACTATGTAACCATAGTATTAGAGCTATTTCAGACCAGAAAAAAGAAATCTTGGTAAACGAAAAAAAAATGAACCTATGTCGAGGTTATAAAGTCTTTTTTTTTTAAAAAAAAAATGCGTAAAAATGACATGGATAGCATACAGTTATTGAGGGTGGACACTAAGTAACTTAGCAATTTATTTAAAAAAAAATGATTTCATTAAAATGTATTTTTCCCAAGGTATGTAAAATTGAGATGGTTAACTTACGATTAGGGAGTGTGGATCGTTTTATTGTATTTGAAAAAACATGTTACTAAATTATTTAAAATTTTCGAGATTTTCTGATGTCGAAAAATTGATTTTCCTTCAACAAGGTACCACCAAGTACCCAAAGTTCTATTTGAACTCATTGTTTTAATTTTGAAAGACAGTTATAAATGTATGCAAAAAAAAAAAAAACAGTGATTCATTTATTGCAAAGTTAAAAAAATATCTTCCGGATCTCTTAGTTCAACAAGATATCACCAAGTGACCAAATTCTGATTAAACTATGTTGATTTGGTGATTGATTTGTTTTCATAAACGTGTGAAAATTGAAGTATCTGTATTAAGTTTAAATATTATGCAAAATAGAATTCACTTCGTGAAAAAATTAGATAAAATATCATTTATCGTGATAGATTCGAGAACTAGCATAGATCTCTTCCTCCGACAAGATACCACCAAAAATTCTAATTGAATCTCTGCTTGAAATTGAATGTTTTCACAAACGTGTGCAAAAATTGAAGTATTATGTATTTAGTTGAAAATATTTATGCAAAAACGTGATTCACTTTCTAACAAAATTGCAAAAAATATCTTAAACGTTACTGATTCGGAAACTAGCACATATTTTCCTCCGGCCATACACCAAAAATTCTGATTGAATTCTGTTAGAATTAAACTGTTTTTATAAACGTGTGCAAAAATGAAGTATTCTGTATTAAGTTTGAAATATTTATGCAAAAAACAGTGATTCACTTTGCAACAAAATTGCAAAAAATTATCTTTAATCGTTACTGATTTCAAAAACTAGCACAGATTTCTTCCTCCGACAAGATATTTACCAAGTATCACAAATTCTGATTGAATTCTGTTTGAATTGAACTGTTTTCACAAACGTGTGCAGGAGTTGAATATACTGTATTCAGTTTTAAATATTTATGAAAAAATAGTAAAAAACTCTATAACAAAATTGCAAAAAATATCTTTAAACGTTACAAATTTCGGAAACTAGCACATGCCTTTTCCTCCGACAAGATACCACAAAAATTCAGATTGAACTCTGTTTGAATTGAACTGTTTTCACAAACGTGTGCAAAAATTGAAGTATTCTATATTTAGCTTGAAATATTCATGCAAAAAACAGTGATTCACTTTCTAACAAAATTGCAAAAAATATCTTTAATCGTTACTGATTTTGGAAACTAGCACAGATCTTTTCCTCCGGTAAGATATCACCAAAATTCTGATTGAACTCTGTTAGAATTAAACTGTTTTTATAAACGTGTGCAAAAATTGAAGTATTTTGTATTTAATTTGAAATATTCATGCACAAAACAGTGATTCACTTTGTAACAAATTGCAAAAAGTATCTTTAATAGTTACTGATTTCGAGAACTAGCACAGATCTTCTCCTTCATCAAGATACTACAAGTACCAAAAATTCTGATTGAAACCAGTTTGAATTGAAGTGTGCAAAAATTAAATATTTACCACTAAATTCAAAATATCCTTGAAAACAGTGATTGCAAAAAAGTATCTTTTACCATAGATCTCTTCCTCCACCAAGATACCACCAAAGATCAAAAATCCAGATTGAACCCATGCGAAGGTTTATTGTTGTCCATTTGTCAATCGTGTTTTTGTGTGTTTTTGTTCGTGGCAGTTTTTAGAAACATTCGTATAGAGTTACACGAGCATCGCTCCAGGTTCTGTATTGGAGAGAAAGAGACCTTGTGAGAAAAAGATCGGACGCGTCACCTGTTCGCCGGTACGGTAGCCCAACGTCCGCTGACAATTCCAATAAATCTACTGTTTTAATGCAACTGTTTAAATAATACGCATGATTATATTTTTCTTAGCTTTGAGACGAAGCTACGTCGGCAGGCATATGAGCGCGTTGACGTACGACCAAGGACCGGCATTATGTACGGCCGATTGCATGATAAAGAAATCAGAAATAATTATATTTGCGTTTTCGTGCTAATATGTTTTCACTGAAAGGGAATTGAAGTCAATGTAGAAAATCGCATTTCGAGACATTGGGTAAAATCCAGAAAACTGGTGATTTTCTAGCATGAGCTGGTGTGCTATTTGCCATCTTGTTGCATCAACTACAAAAAAGCTAAAAAAAATTTTCTATTTAAATTTGTATTTAAAATTGCAACCTTTGGAAGTAACACAGGTTACTTTCACAAAAACAATCACAATCAATTAGAAATCTTTCATCAATTACCATAATCCATTATATTTACTAAATGTCCTTACGGACAGTAGTAAATCTTTTATGTATAATAAAAAAAATTAAACTTAAGGATGTTCCAAGACTTTTTAAATAACATGCAAAATTCTATATAAATTTATTAATCTCATTTATTAATATTGGAACAACATTGAAAAAAAAAAATGCCATATATAAGAATAGACAACTGGATTTGGCTATTTGCTTGTATTATATTAGTACAAGTGCCTAAATGAGTTAATTATCGTAAATATATTTTTACAAAAAAAGTCTTATGTTAGTCGATATTATTATTATCGTGAGTACTGATTGTCCTTATTTTTGGAAAAAAATCCTAGTCTAACTTTTCCCAAAACCAATTTTTTACTAACGATAAAATGGATGTATTACAAGTAGTACGAATGGCAAAGAGTTGATCACTGCAAATATATTAGTTAGTATATTTTTGTCTTAATAGTGCAAATTAGTTTTTTTTTAAAAAAATCCACGTATCAACTTATGAATTTCATGATGACCAAATATTTGAATATTTGCAAACCCATATCCCTATTTATCGACATATTTTTAATTTTCTCAATACATTTGGTAAATAATAAATAGTAAAATTGCTATATGAGTTAATTACTGTAAACTATCTTGCTGAAGTAGTTTTGTTCTAATAGTCGGTATAATCTTGTAATTATAGTCTTATTTTGTAAAAAAAAATTGTATCGACTTATGAATTTTTACCCAAAACAAAATTTTTGGTAATACATTTTACTCATTAACCTATTTTAAATTTTTGATAAAGTTGTATCTTTTGATAAAGTTTTCGATTTTATGTCTACACACACACAGTTACTGGTATAATTAGTATGACGTGATCTTAAAAAGTTTTTCTTAAAAAGCATATTATATTTAAAAAAAAGTTTCATTTATCACAGGTTGTAATAGCCAAAAACGTGGGCTAGCACAAACTAGTCGCGGAGTTAAATTCCAACCAGGAACAGCTCGATATCAAGCAGTATGATATCAAATTTCTACTTGAGTTATAGATTTCAAATATAATCGTAAGTGAAAATTGATTTTTGCAAGTATTGCTGCAACACTATTAAGTTACATATCTAGTATATATAGTTCACACATACAATGAAAGAGAAGAGTGGTTGACCTGTGGGTTGCCGTCTCGAGAAAAATACTGCGTTAGAATGAACGGTAGTAAACCTAGCTTATAAAACATGTAGTTGTGATCGTGCTGTTAAAAAAAAACTTGGTAAAAAACATATCGACAGGTATATAAAAAAAATTGCAAATTTTAATATTTTTTATACAATTGTTATAAATATGTAGGTAAATAACTCCTATTATAAAAATTTTAATTTTTTATCCAGAATGTACTCAAAGAATACGATTTGATGTGATTACCAAACGAACTCTTACCAAAAAAATAATCGATCAATTCCTATAGCAATGCAATGCTGGTCGTCGCTTATAACGCGCGTATGACCGGGCACCTTTTTTCACCTCGCAGCGAAAAAAGCGAAGTCATTCACGTCTACACTACATACGGTATAATTACCAATTTCATTTAGAGTGTACGGTACACATGTTGAATAATAAATACATACTCACTAAACTGACAAGAAGAAAACTTTGTAATGGTCACAATTTCTTTCACTACCTAACCTAACCAGACACAACCTAAATGCTAGATAATTCTAATACAATTTTTGGTTTCTGAACACTGCATTCCACTAAATCATGCAAAAATAATTTAATAACAACACCTCACCTGAATCATGTATAGGTACAATACAATCTATTTCTACTACTACTCATTGTTTTTCATGCAAAAGTGCGTAATTTGTTATTGAAGGAAAGGGTTAGGATTATTGGTTTATTATCTATAAGGAATTGTTTGAGAATATCAGTCACCCCAAAACATTTTGTACATTAAATGTTTGTTTTATATGAGACGTTTGAACAGTTCATTTAGTTTAATTTGATTGACAAAGCATGAAGAACATGATCTCAGGAGCGTTGAGCATATAAAACGATTTCACGCGTAATGGGCGAAGACATCCCTGTCATATTTTTTTATAGAGCAGCATAATCTCTAAACAAAGTGAATTCGAAAAACAAGAATTTAAAAATAACCCAAATTTCACGTGTCAATTAAAGTGAAAAATATCAGAAAGATTGGTGTTTAAGACATAGTATTTAAGTCCATTGCAAAATGATACAATCAAACACAAAATTATGATTGATATCATAATAGCCAAACAAGCTGTTTCCAAATGTATATATTCTGAAAATGTATTGTACCGAAATAAAGCATCACAGTAATTTTAGTATCATTACGATATTGGAACAGACGTGTCGTTCTGCCTTCGGATGATTATCCTATTTATACATACAACAGATCAAGATTAAGGTAATCTGATACAATGAGCCGCGGGTACGATCGATATCATCTGATTGTAATGAAAATAATACTACCGTCAAATTTGACCGCACGACACAAATGCCTAACTATAGACTTCTTTGCTTATGAATGAATTCATTACACATAAACATGTCTACGATAATCAATGTTTAACGGAATCCTAGCGTAATGGAGATTTTTTTATGAAAATATTATAACGGTCTGCCGAATATATTAGTAGCATAGCTAAATATTTTGTCTAACGACTCTTTTGTTTATGGCGAAACTGGATAATCAAATTATGAACATTTGATATGCAGATATGGCCACAATTATGATGTATATGCGCAATAAATATTGATAGACTAAAACAAGTTATGAAAAAATCATGAATTCCTCATAAGTTATTATACTCTAGCTGAACAACTGTTGAACTAGGTGTAAGTGGCATTTTTCCTTAAGCCAAGTTGCATGATTTTCCCGACGTAGGTAAATAATCGACTTAATCAATAAGAAACTGTCTATGGCGATGTAAAAATGTTGACCATGTACAAAACCTATAAAGAATTGATTTTTAAAGAACATCCTTCGCCCCCAACAAAACTCAAGATGATGAAAATGGCCTTTAGATAATATATAATTACAATTATTGAAGATATATATTTTAAGTAATATACTGTAAAGTAGGTCAGTGGATCCTATCTTATTTCATCATTCACTTAGTTCTCACTTTAGCTTATAGAAATATTAGTAATTTCTGATTGCTGAATAAATTTATTACAAATAAAAGCGATATATTAATTCCTGAGTCATTTATATTTTGTGAAGTATCATAATATAGAAAATTATTGTAAATTATTCAATTTTGCACACATTTTCCAAACATGTTAGTTAGTTCGACAAATGGTTTAAACATTACATACATGGAGTATTTTCAAAAAGGGTGATTAATCCAAATTCTAATCAATTTTTAAATTGAAGCCACTTGTCGTAGACTTCTAATAATTTAGTATGTTATAAAGGCCAGGAATTCTATCGTCATACAATTTTTCATCAAAATCGCCATAAAATTAAATAATCAATTATAAAGAAACGGCCCGACAAATTTTTGCCTAACCCTAATCAGCACGATGACCTAAATGATATTTTTCGAATAGAATCTGAATTTTCAAAATTAGTTCACAATTTTTTGCAAAAACGCGGAAAGAAAAATTGCACTAAAGAAAGGGCTCCTCCAAAAAATAGTCAGGTGAGTGCTTATTGAGTTTCATACAATGGTTTTCTAATTTTTGAAATCGAAAGGTCAATAATCGCTCGTTCTTCCAAATTAGGTCCCAAACAATTCAGAATGACTGAGGACGTCAAAAAAAAACAAAGTTAAAAAAAAAATTGTGGCAAAAACAAACTTTTCCTTTAGGAAGTTAATAAGTAACCGGCAGATGAGCAATAATTCAACAATATTTTTTATGACTTTGTAAAACATGACGAAGTCTTCAGATTCAATTACATTTTACAAAATCAACAAACGCTTATGAATTATTCTCGATGAATAATCATAATACGTAGGAGCGTGTATAATTATTAGTATGTGCGGCGTTTAAACTAACTTACTATCGGTGGTAACAACTTCGCAGATTTACGCTCAGGTTAATGAGATAACTATCCATTGAGATCTTTCTACACGATAACTGAAGTATAAGTGATATAGATTGTTGATAGTGTCGTTGGATACAATAACTCGTCGACGTAAGAATTATCCGAGAAGCAAATTGGTAATAGAAATAGGCCAGAATTATTTACAAGCCATAAAAAATATCACAAGGAAAACCTTAGGTTTACTCTTCTGGAATTTTGATGAAACCCTTGCATGGTGATAGAGTTGATAGTCAAACTGAACACTTTAATATTTTAAAGGCTTATGAGAAGTGGTTTAATTATAAAAATTAATTAAAGTTTTGAAAAGTAGACTGCGCGCTATACGTACGCCTACAATTGAAAACTACAGATACATACAAAATGTCTAACCAAAATTGTACCTGTATATATTATCCCAATTAATTAATTAATTGAATTAGATGAGAGATGTGCCATACAGTATGTGTTGTGTAAATTCAAAACCACTATGAAAAGAATGAAACAATCAGTTTCTCAATAAAAGGTACATTGTCCAATGTCACATACTGTGCGTTAATTGTCTCTTTACCCTTTACTGGCGCTTAAGAGAATCGACTTTCGTTCCGAGCTCAGGTAGCGCCGGTTTATAGCGAACCCCGCTGTGAATCCTCACAGGAAAGAAACCAAAAACAACAAAAAGTCCTTTGCTCAAGAGTGAGGTATACCAAAATTATGATACCAAAAGCTTCCAACATTACGAGGCATTCGTCAAAAGTAAGTACACACGACGGGTGACCGTTTATATTGGGAGGTTGACATACGAAAATGAACATTTCGCCCATTGTCTACATCTACAACATCCCCTTCAAAACGCGGAAATTTATTGGCAAAACCTGACGAGAGATAAAAAACGATCCTCTAGTCTCGACACTATGTCACCGATATTTTATATCTGTGGGACTCACTCCGAGAAGAAGGACGATTTCGAATAATTTATGTCCGGACAGAAGTTGAACTGTTAGACGTCTCCAATTTTTTCTACAAGAACTCTTGTTTACCTGCATATCGATGCACCTATATGTTTACATATTTTGTACACAAAAACAAACGCATAGTAGATACTTGTATATATATATAGATATATACGTGTATATATATATATATATATATATATATATATATATAAAGTAAAAAAGTTTACAGATTTTGCGGTACTTCGGGTGCTGTATTATCTTTGCAGATTTTTTAAAATTTATGTTGATTTTATATCAGTTAAACATTTTTTGACAGTTTCTTTGAAACAAAGAAATACCGAAAAAGTACCACCGTGCCCATTTGCGTCTTGCACGCAAAGACGACAAAAATGTGTACGGATCTTTCGTTTATATTTTTTGTTTTTGTTAGCGGATCGGGATGAC
Source organism: Ctenocephalides felis (assembly GCF_003426905.1). Taxonomy (NCBI): domain Eukaryota; kingdom Metazoa; phylum Arthropoda; class Insecta; order Siphonaptera; family Pulicidae; genus Ctenocephalides; species Ctenocephalides felis. The sequence continues at coordinate 25,569 of NW_020539413.1, forward strand.
AACTTTGAAGACATAAAAATGTGTCTGAATTATTACCGACCGATGAAAACCAAATAAATTACAGCGTGTGTTTTGTATTTCACTAAATGCGAAGACCTGAGACCACATATCTTTGTCTTGAAAAATATTGGGCGTCATACCTTATTCCGTTCGGTATTTGCGATTGCGGTCGACCCGCTAGAGAAACTTTCCTTTTGTTTTTTGTCTATCACGGATATTCATATGTAAATTGTGAATTATTTCTCATGGTTTGGATACAATTAGAGAATAATTTATGTGTACTGTGTAATGTATGTAACATTTTTATGAACTACGAACATGTGGTCTGTAAAATAATCCCAAACGGAAAACGAAACAAAAGAACTGGTGCAAATCGAGTAGTGAACCTCATATCCTGATATAACTAATGAAAATCTGCGCGACGAGCGTTGTTTTATTAAATTATGAAATATTACGTGACGGCAACCTTAACGTGTAATTGTTGGGCGGTCCTTTGCACATATATATTATGTGCACACAGATGCATACAATGCACAAACCGTCGGGATATTATGCAAACCGAGCGAGAAGAACGCAATTTCTTTGTTGACGAGACGGATCACGCGATGGGACTTATGCGCCCATACTACGATTGTCGTTGTCATAGATTTTAATGACAACTAGAACTCTTCGACCGTCACACACAGCGCTCTAGATATGAAAATTTCAGATAAAACTTGTGACGTTGAAAAGCTTCAACGTGTGAAAAGTCCATAAACGTTACATCAATATTGCTGGTCTACATAAAATATTATTAAACCCAACTATTAAGTTCTTTTATAAAAAATCTTGACTAACGGTATTTTTAGATATAAAATTCTAAAAATAATTTTAGCAAAGGTTATATTTTTAAGTAGTAAGAATCGACATCGTCGTTAGTGGGAGTCGTATGTGGACTGAAGGTGTTGTGATCAGCGAGGCGTGACTAGTTTCTGCGGCAGCAGAACAAGAGACAATGAGAATGCCCTCCTCATGCATAATGCATCCTCGGAGTCGCGCTTCCTCAGGGTAACCGGCAACACAAGACATTCTGGTACTGTTGAACACTTTTCGAAGCAAGCTAGGGATGGACGCGATTACCTGCACTTTAACGGTCAGTTGATTAAAAGAGAGCGTTGATATAGAAACATATAAAAAATCTATGTAATAATCTTTTTAAAAAAGTGTGGATTAGACAAAAAACTATTTTAAGTATGAAATTTTTAGAAAACATGATCGTAAATATTCATGCTAGTCGTAAATAATCACAAACTTGTGAGAGAAAAAAAAAATAGTAATTTAATCAAAAGCTTGACTTTTTTTGCAACGTGTGTCTTTTTATTATGTAGTATTGGCCATCCTTAGTACGCATTGCCAACCGTGCGTAGCGCAAACGAGTATGTGTTGGCATGTCGTTACTGGTACTCGTAGTACAGACAGCCAACTGGTGGATTAGAAGGTATGCAGAGGAGATGATCAGTGCCAAACGAGTGCCGGCGACATTAAAGAAGGGCATGGTGATTGCGATTGTGTGGTGGTGCCATAATGTGCTCGGGTGTAGGTGTCGGTGTGTGCGTATTTACGAGACAACATGGAAACACGGCACGAAGTGTCATCAACTTCGTCAGAAAGCACGACGACACATGTTCGAAACTTCAAATCATAAGTTTACAAAAAGAAAAATAAAAGAAAGGTTAAGGGTAAAATAATTCGAAATTGACCGCTTAGAAAATATTTTTAAAGGGTTAAAATAAAAATAATAATTCGGAAATTAAAACTTAGAGGTGTAAAACAATAAAAAACAGGATAGAAATTGATGTCTGACGACTGATTTTATTAATTTTAAAAATAACTGTTTTTAGTTGTTGCTTGGAAAACCAGCGGTCATTCCGAAAAAATGAAACTAACATAATATTAAAATAAGTGAATAATAATACAAAACGCAAAATCGTCCCATAAAGTAAAAGCAAACAAAATATAAAAAAATAAACGCAAATACCAAAATAAAGTCAAAACTAAAATACAATCAAAATAATAAATAAAATCATAAACAACGTCCTTACCGGCGCTAGTTCTCGCCTTATTTCTGGGCTTGATGGATACAGGGGAGCTGGACTGAGGCGCACGCACCGTCGTCGAGGAGGATAGAGCCCTAACGGACCGGGATAGGAATCTCCTGGGAAACCAGGATACGCGCTACTACTACTGGCATTGACGGCACTGGGATGATGGTACCCCGTTGCCTGTGCCTGCGTGCGTTGACTGTTCCATGCTCCGGTCATGATGATAGACAGACGTTGAGTCCGTGGTTGATGCTATGCTTGTTGACAGACCTTCCTCTGCTTCTGTCCGCCTCCGTTGCTGCTGCCACCCACCTCCTCCTTTCATCGCGGACGGGGTTCACATCTAGACCACGCAGGCCTGCTCGTTCTGCTGCATGAAGGCATTCACGACCGCTTGGTAGTCCCCCGCGGCTGCATTGTTGAGCGCCGCTTTTGCGGAACGGAATCCGGCGTCGAATCCTTGGGCGGCGTCGGAGGGAACGAGAAAAGAGGCGCTTGCGTCGGTTTCTCGGGTTCAAAGGGGGCACCCCAACCGCTGCCCGGCAGCGCTTTCGCGGATTCGGACAGCCACGGGTGTAACGGCGGGTGAAATTGCGGGCGACACACTTGACCGGAACTCATCCGCGCACCTGTTAGTAAACGAAATAACTGATTAATAAATAATACATAAAATATAAATATACATAACACAATAAAAGCAAAACACTGCGCTGTATCTAGTTAACAATATTCTAAAAATGTACTATAGTAAGAATAAAACAAGTAATTTCGTCTATAGCTGCCTAAACTGAATGTACGCAAAATGATTACATAGAATTTACTTTTTGACGCCGATGTTAACGTTTATGACAGAAAATATTATAAGATTGTAAGCTAAACAAGTTGTGCAAGTTAATTTTCCAATAAATGCATTTGTTATAATTTTTGAGATGCGCTCTAACCCTAACAGCGTTCGCATTTAAGGCATAAGCACAAAGCCGCGGGGTGGCCACGTATTATAAGAGAGCCGTATTACCACATATATCTCTCCCGCGCCTCGCCAACTTGGTAATTTCATTGCGTAATAGTCATGCATTAAACAAATTGTTATTGCGAAAGATTATATGCACGCGGGTTTCGGCTACGGTGCGCTATGGGCCCGAAGGCGCCTCGTTCGGGCCGCATTGGGGGACAACACAAAGATGATATTCGAAGATTTCGTGACAATACATTTATAGGAACTATCATTGTAAGTGACATCCAAATTAAAATACATTAAAAAATATATAGCTTAATATATAATTTAAAATATATAAATCAGTTATATATTATTATTAATTCATCCGTTTTTTACTGAGTCGACTGAGCGAATGAGTGATTCGCAAGTTTTAACGTTTGTCTGAGACGCTCTCAACGGAATTTCTAAAAAATGCACATATTCAAGACCGGCTGATTGAAGAAATTGAAGAGTCGATCGCGTTTAGCGAGCAGGTCATCACTCATCGCTCGCATGCGGATGAGAGCAATACACCTGCTCGAACACGCGCACCTTGCCATCACGACGTCGTAACCTTGCCCCATGCCAAACAGCTGGGCATGATCACTTGTTGTCGGATTCGCGCCCCGAACGATTCCAAATTACCACCTAACATAACCGAAATCTATATACGCGGATTAAAAGTTGCAAGAAGAAATGAACTTCTTGTTGCAAAGTACCTGGACACCTAAAGAAATGTTTGTAAGATCTTAGCTTCATCAATTTCAATTTATTGTTTATTTATTGCAAGTGTAGAACGTTTTACAAATTCATTCTATAAATTAAAATTAATATTTTATTAGATTTTTAAAGACACTGCTTATAACCCACAAAATACTCAAGTAAGTACTTATGCGACACAGGTCAGTAACTTTTTACGGGATGTTATAGCGGAAACGACTTACCATAGGATCCGTTACGTTCTGATTCTTTATTAGATTTAGAAAAAATTACACTCTATTATTTTGGTAATGAGTCATTATTTAGTGACCATGTAAAAAATCGCACTTGTAAAAATAACCTCTAATAAAAGAGAGTGCTCCGCTTATGACTGCATACAGTCAGCTTAACGCTTCGATGCAGGCTAAAGTATACGATTACAAACACTTAAGAAAATTTCGGACATGTGTATGAATTGGTTAGTTTCTAGAATTCTCACAACGACTGCTGAGTATATAATTTGATCATCAGTTAATAATATGATGTTTAGGCCAGCTGAGAAATAAGCTCCCGTGCACCGGTAGTTCCGACACACCTCTTTACATGCCTCATCTTAGTTCTTTTGTTACGAAAACTTAATAATAATTAAGGGTGCGCACAGGTTTTTATTGTAGTGAATGTCTTATAATTAACGGAATGATCAGCCATATTATCAAAAGTAAGGAAACGTATAAAGTGATAAAAACACATGTTTTCAATTGAATATATCTAAATAACCGTAACAGATATGCGAATGATTGAAAATTGCTATTTACCCCCACAGCGCGTAATAGAAGCTCTAATGAATATTGATTTGGCTCATAATAAAGGTGAAAGTTAAACAGCATGCGATTACATTTATGTATGAACACATAAGTAACAATTCGATGTTAAATATTGCTCGAGGACACAACTTTGAGATTTATGTGATACATTCCAGTATTGCAACTGCGTGTAATAATATCTCGGAGCCACACGCTCGTAATTCAGATTGTGAAGTAATTGTAAGTCGGTGTTCCAGTTCGGAAGGAATACAACACAACAAAAAAGCGCCACATCAGAGTCTAATTTGAATGTTACATCAATCTTAAAGAGACCTATGCTAGAGCTGTTTCACAATCTAGTACATAAATCAATAACAATACGGGCGAAGCTCAATAACTTTCTCGAACACTCAGTCGACTGTTATTAATGAAATTGATTTTAAATTATTGAAACAACCAACATATTTTCAAAAAAAACATTGCGTTTCAATTAACAACTTAAATACAAAAACTTGCGCATTGTAAAAACATTTTTCAAAAGCGGTTGGAATATTATTGAATTTTGGTATATTCAAAATAATATAAAAATTTTCTTTACGATGAACCTGTTCTCCCTTGCCATCGGTAGCATAGCTTCTTGAAGACCCAGCGAGGGGCCTTTTTACGTTTTGGGGCATTCACTTTTTATTGCCTTACCTCACAGAATGCATCTGCTTTTCGATAATGCATGCATACTATGTTTTTATTAATGCTATATGTATATTTATAATATATATAAATATATACACATGTTCTACAGTTGGTAATATATAGTTATTATAGATTTTGCATATTAAATTATATTTTAGGATGTCAAGGTGTATATTATTAGATTTTAAAATACTTTGATATACTAAGTTTGGAATAATTTAAATAAACTAAACAAGCATGTTGGTTAGGAACAATATTTAACAAAAATAAAAATATTGAGTTATGTTAAATTCAGCCTCAGCAATGGTCAACCTGATCATGATCAATTAAAATTGATGTGGATTAATTAAAATCGTAGTCAATTACCAGCAAATGCAACATCTACTATATAGGTGCAGATACAAAAACACCTACTAGATGAAATGTAGTTTTTGTATTTTTAATTACATGAATTATTAATAAATATGCTAATGCGATCAAGAAGCATTTCATCGTTAGTTCGATTCATCAGTCCTACGTTGAAATTCTTTGGAGGCGAATGTAAAATTATTACAAATATTGTAAAGTATTTAAATAATATATCTTTTAAGAAAATATGATCTGAAGTAAAATCAAACTTTAAATACAATATCGTCATCAATTCTTCTATATAAAGTCCAATCAATCACCAGTCAAGTCTAAATTAAAATTTGTATTGATTTTACGCAAGTAAAATAAATATAATATCTATTTTTTATAAAGATTAGATTAATATTGTAGAAATTTATTAATTAACCTATTTTGCCACGTAGTACATATGCAACATATACGTACATACACATACGTAACAACAAAGTGAATCTTCCAACGTACAAGTGACTGGAAGTAACGAGTATGCTAATCGTGTAAGATGTCGAATAAAAGCAGACACTGGTGAATAATGTTACTCAAAATCTTTTGATAATATAATAATATAAAATAACAAAATAGTAAATCAAATTTAAGCAGTTCCATATTAATTTATTGAGGTAAAATGCTTTTTTATTCAAAATTTCGCAAATTTATAATATAGAATGCAATTAACTCGTATAAGCTGATCAATCATTGTTTTGAGTAAAATTTTTATAAGCTTTCTTTTTATTGTGCAGTATTATCGCAATACCCATATATAGTACTGGAGATGGTCAGTAGCCAGTCAGTCTGGCAGGCAAGATCCTTAAGATTTTCGAATCTTCAAAATGAATCATTCACAAACTAAGTCATAAATTATAACAACGCGTGCTTTCAGAGAGATATGGATTTATTACGTAGTCGCTATGTTATTTTTTGTTTGTATACGATTATTTTATAGCGTTTTATACAAAGGTAGTATCGATAGAT
>NW_020539414.1:0-4520 GCF_003426905.1 Ctenocephalides felis
AAAATAAATTATATTTAGCAGAGAATGCTGACAAGTGTTTACAATTGGTTGTTTACAAAATAGCACATACGCCCAGTGGTGTATCTACTATAGTTAATATATAAAAAAGAAAAAACTAAAGACAAATATAGAGAAAAAAAATATATAAATATAAAAAAATAAACTATAATAAATCTCGAGGTATTTTCCTTTTGAGCCTGGTCGGCTGGCCTTCCTGGTATAAGTTGCATGCTAGTTGGTTTGGATGTGCGTCAATTCTATTCTTATAATTACAGGCAAACATTGATATATGTTCTTGAATTGTAGGTATACCGTGTCTTTGTGGAGAATCCATGTTGGCGTGTAGTGAGGAGCGTTTAATATTTGCCGCAGGAATTTGTTTTGTGCTCGTTGTATTATGTTTAAATTGCTCTTTTTAGCAGTACCCCAAAGTTGTAATCCGTAGGTCCAACACGGGTTTGATCACAGCCTTATATATAAGTAATTGTTGTAAGTTGATAATTCGGATTTTCTGTTTTAAGAGCCAATAATAATTTTTGAAGATTAGATCTATTTGTTGTTTTTGTTCTTTATGTGTACTTTCCAGTTGAGTTTCCTATCTAAGTGAATGCCGAGATACTTTATTGATTCTTTGGACGGAATAATTTCATCGTTGAGTACAACTGCTGGGCAGTTTGGGTGCGAAGCGTGAAAGTTATATGGACTGATTTTGTGCTATTTACTTCTATCTCCACAACGAAAACCATTTCTCAGCTAAGCTGAGATGGTGCTGAAGGCTGTTGGAAGCTGCAGTCGGATCTTTGTTTGTGGCGATGATGCACGTATCATCAGCAATGTGGCTAAACTCGTGTCAGTTGAAGTTGGAAAATCAGCTGTAAAAATTAAAAATAGTGTTGGGGCGAGGACACTCCCTTGAGGCACTCCAGAATTAATTTCGGTAATATTTGAGTCCGTCGATCGCGCGATGCTGACAAAAAAGTTTCTATTTTGTAAATAGGATTTTTATTAATAGGAATAAAGAATCTGGTAAACATCTTTTAACTTTATACATTAATCCGGTATGCCATCTTTGTCAAATGCCTGCTGCTTGATCCAAAAAGCCGCCGAACAGTACTCTTTATTATGCAGCGCATTGTTAATTACGTTTATTATTCTTGAACTTGTGCTCAATTGTTGAATGTTTGTCGCGAAACCCAAATTGATGGTTCGGAATAAAACTTTGTTCTTGTAGGATTATTTTAATCCGTTGAAGAATTACCTTATGCTTTTTTCAAATATTTCGATATGCAAGACAATAAACTTATCGGCCGGTAGGAAGATAATAAATAAGGGTCTTTACCTGGTTTCACTATAAGGATATTTTAGCTTTTTTCCAAGACTGCGAAAAGTTTTCATTCTCAGTATAGAGTTATATATTATTGTGAGCATTCTAATAGCTTTTCTTGGAAGTTCTTTAGCATTTTAATAGAAATCCGGTCTGGTCCAGGTGATTTTCTAGAGAATTTGCTTTTGCAATTTCTTGGGTTACTTCAGCCGCAGTAAAACGATTAAATCATCATGAGTCACTAGCGACGGTGAATCCTGAAGAAATCATAAATGAATTGTTCATCATTAGAGTTGCATTTACGTGAAAATGGCTGAAATGTGAGGCGCAGGTGTTCGGCGAATGCATTAGTTTTTTCTTCTGGACTTCTTGCCCATGAACCGTCTGTTTTTCTTAAAGGAGGAATTGGTACAATTGGTCTTTTCAATTTTTTTTGGTTGCTTTCCAAAGAGAATAATTTGTTTCACTACTTGCAGAAAGATTATGTAAGTAGTTTTCAAAAGAAATATTTTTATAATTTTTATTAAATTTTTCAGGTCTCTCTGCATGCACTGTTAAATTTTTCTTTTATCTTCCGGTGATCTAGTTATTTGCCAATTCTTCTTAATTTCCTTTTCTGTGCAATGATTTTTTTAATATCTATGGGCACAGAGTGACTGTGATTGTGATTTAGAATAGGAGTCGATATTTTAGCTGCTGCAATTAATGTATTTGTGAAGTTGTTGATACGATATTCAAATCATCCTCAACTTTTTATGGAATATTACAGTTAATGGTGTCTTCGATGTATTCTTGGAAAAGAAGCCAATCGGTAATTTGTTTTAAGCGAACTCATGACTTTGGTTGGAGTATTAGTGGAGTATTTTAAGAATTACTTGGTGATGATAGAACTGAGATCCAGACTTGATTTATTTCAACACTCTCGTTTTTAATATTTTTGGCTACAAAAAATCGAGGAGGTCTGGAATTTTGTTCAAATCAGTTGGCCAGTATGTGGGCTCACCCGTAGAAAATGTCCGAAGATTATTATTATTTATTGTATTATACAATTGACGGCCTCTAGGTGTTATTAGTCTAGATCCCCAAAATGTGTGCTTTGCGTTATAATCACCTCCCGCAATAAACAATTTTCCAAGGCTGGTAAAAAAGTTGTAAACTGATTTTCAGTAATAATGTGCCTTGGCGGACAATAGATTGCCGATACTGTAATTTGTGAGTCATTAGGTCAATTAAAACATTTGTCGATTGTATGTAGTCAGTATAAAAAGGTTCTGTCTCGTAATGTTTTATGTTTGACTTTATGATAATGGCAGTGCCACCGTGAGGTCTGTCGTCCGGGTGATGATTTTGGTATATGTGTGATAATTAGGAAAACGAATATTGTGATTTTTCTCGGTAAAATGCGTCTCGGAAATTAGCATAATGTCTACGTCATTGGTAGTTAAAAATTGTTTGAGTTCATGGACATGATTGCTCAAGCCGTTCGAGTTTCCATATGCAAATTGTTAGTTGCATAGACATAATTATTTTTTATTAGATAAAATTGGTGTTAGTAAATTAAGCATTATGCCCATTTGTTCTGTCAATATTTTAAATCATGTTTTTAGTTCTGTTAAGTCATTACATTTTTTGTTGTATTGTTTTCAGAGTTACTATTGTTTATTGAGTTCGTTGAGTCAGTAGGTAAAGTTGTGTTGTTTCTAGTAATATTGGAGTAAGTTACGCCCGTCTTAAATAGCATTTGGTTTTAAATTTTGCACATTACTTTGTTTCCTGACGTAATGAAGTGTTTTTTTTTCAATATATTCTTTATAGACGTGACAGCCTTTATAGTTAGGCAGTATTTTCATTACAAGGACACACTTCACTTGGTCGACCTTTTTTTCCCACTTGCATTTTTCTGTCAAGTGATCTTGAGCGCATTTAACGCATCTGGGGGTGCGGGTGGCAATAATTTCTGGTATGACCATACCTTTTGGCAGCGAGTGCACTGAACAATTTCTCTAGAGAACCTCTTTGCCTCTATTTCTACTTTAGTTTATATAAAAAAATCAATTTTATAAAAATCTTTATTATTAGGCTGTTGTTCAAGCTCAATTAAAAACATGTTCAGAGGGAATTTGAGATTCTGCTTTTAATGTTCTCAATACGAACGACTTGTGACCTAACTGTTGTATTTCATTTTTGAGCATATCTGTATCCGTGCTGAAATGTAGGTTTTTAACCACTATTTGAACGTTCTTTTACATTTCTCCTGGAAAGAATGCATTTGAGTACCCCTCTCTTCAGAAGTTTGAGAATTTTATTGTAAAGTTTAGCATTATCAAGATTAACTCTAACCCTAGTTTCGTCAATAACTTTTATTTGATAAAGATTTTTTTGCTTCACATTCTAAGAGTTGAGCTAATGGTTTGATATCACGTACCTCATGTATAAAAATTGGCGGCGGTCTGTTAACTGGGCTGCATTTATCACTCGAGTCTTCGGTATTAGGATTAGCTAAAACTTCATATATATTGCTTGTGGGAGTTGGGTTTAGCCAGTAGTTCGAATTTGAAGATGTTTTTTGCATGTTGATTCTTCATTTAAAATTTCTTTTGAATTTTTTGTTTCTTACTTCAAAACCATTCTGAATCCTTACTGGTGGTTGCTTCTGATTAAATTCATTTAGGGAAATTGAGTCATTTTTTTGATGATGTAAAGAATCTTCTTCAACAATATCTGTATTAGACCTCTTATACTTGTTAGCACTCGTATAGACCTTTTTCGGTTTGACTGGGGAGCATTCTAAATCCATCTGATCGGTATCCGTATTTAAAATTTTTGACATTTCAAGTAAAAGTTATTAATTCCCCCGTAGGGGAATATTTCTTATTACGTACTCACACAGGAATGTTTCTATTCAAATTTTTAGACCAAAATCATAAAATTCCTGCAAGTTATTTGCAAATTTAATAAATTTAATATTTCTCAGTATTATGAATGTCACAAATTATTGTATGCATTTGTTGTAAATACATGAGGTGTTGTAAATTTACTAGAATGTGTATATTATATAATTGTTCTAATAATAAATAAGATTAGTATTACCAAAACACTCCAAGAATTTTATATTTAATAGTTCTCTATTTATAATTACCATTAAAAATAAACTCATTATTCCTCTCATTATATAACTCCATTATATTAGTCATTA
>NW_020539415.1:0-18841 GCF_003426905.1 Ctenocephalides felis
TGTCGCATTCATTATTAGCATACAAAATTTTGAAATCTGACTCGGACTTTGGATTTTACTCTCATCATATATATTCTAACGCCTTGAATAGAATTTAAGAGTTCTTGCTGTGCTGCAACTAGAGCTTCGTTCCATAATTTTAAACTGAGGCTAGAATGCAAGAGGAGACTTGACGCTAAGACTGGAGCGCTGTTGTTCAATTCTGCAAAGCTGGAAAATGGAATAGAAGGAATAAATAAATTGATAAAGTTTGCAAGAGTTAACATTAGTTTTACAAGTTTTCAGCATTCAAATACAACATAAAGGTGTACATGATATATTTCTTTGGGAAACTTCTGATTTTGTGTAAATAATTAACTTAATCATAATGAGGTCAATATATCTTCTTTATAAGAATAACTGGTTTTATTTTCGTTACATAACCATGCAAATATTTAAGCTAAATGCTTGAACTAAGAGTCGCAGACATTTTTCTATGACTGACTTAAATCTAAATGTATTTAAGTAGATATTTGTAAAGCTATACGTATACATTTTCTACTCATATAGAATGTTTTGTCAGTCTGCATTTAGTCAAAACAATTAAAAATGATTGAATGCATAAATCAAAGCAAAATACAAAGACTGTCCTTTATCTCAATTATCATTACAATTGTGATTTATAATTCAAACTAACGTACTTTACGTGCAGTGAAAAGTATTTGGTGTCATCATCATGTTCCAATATAGTTTCAATATCTTGTCTATGAAAATTAACAAAAACTCTTCCATTATACTCTAAGTGCACCTTTTAACTAAAAAAATACATATTATTTTTGCACAAAATGTAAATTTAACCTCACAAATTTTCGTTAAAGTATTTGACAGTTCTGGACGTAACGAGATGCAAGAGACAGGATGGTAACATGATAGGAGACAACATGTAAGGGAAAATTAATTTAAAATATAAATAATATATGATGGACGATATATTTAAGTTGATAATATATAAATATATTCATAGATAAACAAGTATAAAATAAGCATATATTGATCTAACTAAAATAAATCGAGTATGTTTTAATATTTTCGAAAACATTTAATTTGAATATTAGTTTTTGTATTTGCCGCTGACATGTTGAAGCTTAAATAACCTGCTAGGTTGGCAATCGTTCTCTCAAAGTTTGTGTTTGACAATTTACTTTCATTAAAATTGCCGACGAAATATTATTCTCAAAAAAAATATATATAAAATATGTTGCTTATTTAATTTACATTCTATAAACAATTATTTATCTAATTACAATTATCATGGAGACATTACTCGAGCAACAGCGACGTTACCACGAGGAACGCGAACGTTTAGTCGATGCAATGGTTAAAGAAATGATTTTCAAGAAAACAACAGTACGTGACAATATAAATTCCGATCACAGATTAAAAATGCTGCTAGATCACCACATGAACAGTACAAAAAATCTAAAAGAATTATACGAAGATAAAGACGGCGCCCGAAAAGATGAAGTCGCTGCTCTGTCAGGCCCAAACGAGTTCAATGAATTCTACAACCGTCTAAAACAAATCAAAGAGTTCTACCGAAAGCACCCACACGAGATAAGTGTCCCCCTTGCGTAGAATTCGAATTCGAGAGTTAGATAACATGCGTAATAACACCTCAGAAGAATACACAAATCTCGTAGAGTTCACCGACGAAGAAGGTTATGGTAAATATTTAGATCTACACGAATGTTACGAAAAGTATATTAACCTCAAAAACATTGACAAAATCGATTACATATCCTATTTAACAAGTTTTGATCACTTGTTTGAAATCCCGAAAGACCGTAAGAATTCCGAGTACCGCAAATATTTAGAAATGTTGCTCAATTATTTGCATGATTATATCACAAGGATAAAACCGCTTTTGGATATTGAAAAGGAACTGAATGCGGTCCATAAAGACTTTATCGAACAATGGGAGAACGGTAGTTTTCCTGGTTGGCCCAAAGAAGCAGGTAGTGCTTTGACAAACATTAGTGCACATTTAGATTTATCCTCGTTTTCCAGTTGGGAAGAATTAGCGTCTTTAGGTTTAGATAGATTAAAATCAGCCCTGTTAGCTTTAGGTTTGAAATGCGGTGGTACATTGGAAGATCGTGCACAAAGACTGTTTTCAACAAAAGGCAAAAAGTCTTTTGATTCTAATTTATTAGCTAATAAACAAACAAGGAAAAGAGCAATCCAAACATAATGAGCGACAAAAAGAAATAGCGTTTTTGGAGGCACAAATATATAGATTTTCTGATATTTTAAGCGAGCAAAGAATAGCTACAAAGGAGAATGTACAAAGAAAACAAGCACGTACCGAAGGTGAACGTGATGATAGCGATGTTGAAGCAAGCGCCAGTGAATCAGATGAAGATGATACTGATGATGTACCGCATAATCCCAAAAAGCTACCACTCGAATGGGACGGCAAACCAATTCCATACCTTAGACGGCTGCACGGCTTGAATATAAGCTACAATTATGAAATATGTGGAAACTTTACTTACAAAGGTTTGTAAATTTCAAACATATTTTTCAATACCCAAAGCTTTCCAAAGGCATTTTGCAGAATGGCGTCACGCCTACGGCATGCGTTGTCTAGGAATCCCCAACACCGCCCATTTTGCAAATGTGACCCAAATCGAAGACGCTCTAGCGCTGTGGGAGAAACTGAAAAATCAAAAGCAAGGTGAAAGATGGCACCCGGAACAAGACGAAGAATTTGAGGACTCACTTGGAAATGTTGTGAACAGGGAAACGTACGAGGACTTGAAGCGGCAAGGTTTATTGTAATGGATACAAATAAGTTTTGTAATATGATTTTTAAAACAAGAATACAGATAAGTTTTAGCCAAAAAAGTCTTGTAATTTTTTTTAAATACATTATATAAAATATTTGTACACACATTTGTTTTTATTATGTATAAACTTACTTATAAAAACTTGTTAATAATCTTTAACAATTATAATAATCATCACATTCTCATTAGTTGAAACTGACGACAGCAATATTAAAATTGATTGAGCATACATTTATATCAGAAATTTTCTTTTACTGGTCAATTTTGCCCCATAAAATAGCATTGTCATGGCAATGCTACCTTATACTTATTTATTGGCAGTGAAAATTGCGAAAATGTCTACTTGCCGTTTATCAGGCGAGTTTTACGTATAAAGGGGGCGCCCATTAATCACGTGATCGATTTTTTAAGGATTTTTGAACCCCAGAAAACCTTCCATCAAACACATTACATGTATTTTTAGTTACAAGAAAAAACTAATATTTTTGATTTTTTTTAAAAGTTTGGATTTTTTTTTAAAATCAGGTAAAAAATAAATACACGTGATATCTTATTATACCCCTTTCCCCTTCGTGATATTTCTTGATTTTTTGTCAAACCCCATCCCCCCCTAAAAACTTTACGTGATCAATGGACGCCCCCTAAACAAGCAAGAAAAAATCTTATAAAAACTGCACCATTTAGAATTCTGTTTTGTTATATTTATTATTATTTGCCACTTACTGTTTTTATTCTATTTTATTGTTTTTCTAGTATTATTTTTGTTATTTATTAATTTTATTATCATCATTATTTGCTTCTATTTATATTTAAATCATCATAATACGCATATCATTTTGATGAAAATACACCTAAGTCTGTTTTACACGGTAGATTGGTTCCAGAAGAAGCCGTGTAAAAAAAGACATTGATCTTATACAAAAATGGGTGATTTGTTCCTAATCTTTAGAGATACCTATTAAAATTTGTGAAAAACAAGAATTCATGTTTATTTTATTAAATCTTTAAGCTAGTGTTCGCAAACTATCGATACTATCGATGGTTTCAGACTTTAATACAATACTTTTTTGTGATATGAACATACTTCGCAAAAATTAAATTTGACAAAATAAATTTAAGTACATAAAATTTCAAATCGTGCTAAATGGAATAAAATCGTGTAAAAAAATTAAAAATATTCAATTTTCAAACCGTGTTATATCAAAACCGTGTAAAAACAGACTTAGGTGTACTATCCTTTATCTTGTACTCTATTTTATTTATATTTATGTTATTATTCACATATGCTACTAGATGTTATATTATGTAGCAGTTATTACAGGTATTGTAATTTAAAAAAAAAATAGAATTCTGTTATAACATTATTCCTTGCTTGTTTATATGTAAAATACGCCTGATCGCACAGCAAAGTGATAGACATTTTCATAATTTTCAATACCAAGAACAAGCATAAGATAGCGTTGCTATGACAACGCTATTTTATTAGGCAGAATTGCTCCCTTAATATCATGACGAAATTTTTACTCCACAGTATAGAACATTTATTTATATTATAATTTTATAAATATTCCTGTGCATGCACTGTGCCAGCCTTTAAATATTTTATATACAATTGTATAAAACAATTTTTAGCGATTTCTTAAATTTATTTGTTAGTATTTTGGTTGTTTGAGGTTTTGAAGGCAAGAATGCGTTATTGAACTTATTTTCACATTCAATAAACATTTTATGAACCAAATTGTGTGTGTATATATATATATATATATATATATATATATATATATCTTATATATAAAAATGGAACTCTCTTTCAAATGTCCGAATAAAACTCGAAAACGGCTGAATCGATTTGGCCAGTCTTAGTCTTGAAAAATTCGTGCCAATCCAGAGAATGTCCAAAAGGTGAGAAATTATTTCAAATCCGCGTAGAAACTTTACATTTATAATTTGAAAATTTTTGTTGAAGCGTAATGTAAATAAAACAATCGACGGTGGCTAATACTTGAAATGTCAAACGTTTTTGACAGATGATGTTCGATTATGTTTAATAGGATGTTTTACGTGAATATTATTTAATTATGATTAAATTGTAGCAAGTAGTTTTGTTTGTAGTTTTATTTTCATACAAAAATGTTAGTAAACGGGCCGCAAGTGCTACTAGAAACTCAAAATATCAACTTTTTTGAAATGTTAATATGAAAATGCACTTTTTGGCATATTTTTCTCAAACACGATGCTCTGAAAGATCTCATTTGTATCATTATATACTCATTGGTATTTATAAAACATTTTCTAGGTTATATTATTTTTATTTATGTTATTTAATTCCGAACCTCAATTTGGTATCGATCAAAGGGACATTTTGTCGAATAACATTTTCCCAGTTATAATTTCCCAGAATTTATCGAAGAATAGATAGTAGTATATGAAGGACCGGGGTTAAAAAGTTCCACCACCGATGTGTCAAAAATCAGTAAACTTAAGCATTGTTTAACAACAATATTTGAAAGTAGAGGAAAAAGATGTATAACCTGCTATAACCTTGAATTGAAAACGGTAATCTTTAAAATGGGTGAAATAAACGGTAATCTTTGAAAATCTATAATATAAGTATTTTCTTCTGTTGGTAGTTTTTTAGTATCAGTTAAAAATGTAATTATTTTGTAAAATACCTTTAAAATTATAATAAGGCTTTAAACCTTTTTGCCACCTTCCCGTTTCAAGTTACCTCGCCTATAGGGTAAAAAGGTTTAGATAACAAATTTTTGAAAGACATCAAAAAAGCACATTTCTACAATGATGAAGTAGAAGACGTTGTATTAGCTGAGTAGTATTATTTACAATTATACACAAAATCCAGAACCCAAAAAAATCTGAAAAACTTGAAACGTAATCAACAAGTCAAAAGACCAAAAACGACTTGGATAAATTATACTATGTTTTCTATAGAAAGTGAATAAAACTTCCAGTTTGATTGTACTGACAAAATATAGACAAACTAATGGGGTTTATTGTTTTTATAATACTTATAAGATAAAATTAAAAACACGTTTCCGGACTGGTGCATGTCAGATTGAATTTTACGGTTTATTAAAATTGCATGAAAAGCTTACAAAAGTATACAGATAATTAAATAATTGCTTACAAAAAACCATACATAATCGAGACTCTAATGTGCGTTCGTGGAATCAAAAAAATGTCTTACATTTCAATCAAGATATAGAAGCGAATATGGAATCGGACAGTAAACCATCAGAAATCCCAAAACTACGAAAGACCGTTATTGGATCCAGCAAATACAGCAAGATACCTCGCGAAGAAGGTCTGACCAATATGTTTACATCGGAAAAGGTCTCGCTGCGTTCAACTTCATCAGTTTCTGACTAAAGACAGGAAGTAATATCATATCTATAGTAATAGTGCATCTACAAGCTTCACTCAACCACATTCTGATGTCAACAAACCTCCTAATTCATGGCAAGTAGTCAATTTCAAAAAAAGAAAAACTTCATTTGAACCATTATAATGGTATTCCTATAGGAATAGATGTCAAAATTCAAAACAGATTTTCGGCCCTTTCAACAATAGAAACAGCTAATGATGACAACTCAGTTAAACCGGCTCCAGTCAGTAAGCCCCCTCCAATATTTATTTACGGAGTTGACGATATTAATGAGAAGTTTAGCTAACAATACATTTAAAATTCTATGTAATTCTGTCGACCATTTTCGAACTTTATCCAGACATCTAAAAGAAACTAATGCCGTATATCATACATATCAATTAAAAGAAGAGAAGGCTTATAGGGTTGTTCTTAGAAATGTACACTTTTCAACAAGCACAGATGCAATTAAATTAGAACTATTAAAACAGGGTCATGTCGTACGTAATATCCTAAATATTAGACATAGAATAACAAAAGAACCTCTTAATATGTTTTTTGTTGATCTGGAACCAAATAGAAATAACAAAAATATTTATAACATTTATAAATTATTCAACTGCATAATACGCGTCGAACCACCGAGAAAGTCTAATAACATTATACAATGCACTCGCTGTCAACTCTTTAATCACACCAAAAAATACTGCAATAGACCATTTGCTTGCCTGAAATGCTGTGATAATCATAATACAAATTTTAAAGAATCGTCTTGGCCGATGGTCATCGCAAATCTAATCGCGGCCTCTCCTTAGCAAATTTTATTTAAAAAAGATATTTAGAAACGGTCCGGCCGGTCTTTACCAGAAACTAATGAGAAAGAATGAAAGATATTGGTTGGGAATAATATATTTCGAACTGTTTTTCGGCTCACACGTACTCACGCAAATTTGGTTTATTTATTTATTTATTTATTCATTCATTCATAAGCAAGCCGTAATCAATAAGAGATATTATTTCAGGCTCTTGTGAAGCTTATTCATAATTAGTATTAAACGGATAGTAATTTTATAATAATCATAATAGCTGCACGAATTTCGCCTCTGAAAAAAAGCATTCGAACATTAAATACAATGTTCATCATCAAGTCATCATATTAGTCTATTTGACCACCAGTTAAGCTCAAAATTTTTGCACAAGGTTGAAAGTTACTCATTTCATTTGGTTCTCTTTTGGAAAGTTACTTGGCTTGAAGCACCTTACCCCATGCATACACTAGTTAAGTTTTTTTTTCTAGATCTCCGCGAATTGCTGGACCTGCATTTCTAAATTAACTAAAGTTAATTCATCATTCCTCATCATCTCATACAAGTAAAATGTTTTTTGAATTATTCGGAAATCGGTCTCTGCAATTATTTCAAAAACTGAATAGCAATTTTTGCACTTGTTGTAAAGGCTGGACATGCCTTTGCCTAAAACTAATCACAACGTCTTATCATTGGGAATCGAACATAAATACATACACATACATGAATTTATTTTAAAGTATTCCAAAATGTTCAGAAGTTTTTAAAACGTGAATATATGCAAAAAAATTCATTTTCGATTCTTTTGCAATTACTATAATTTTCCTTACACAATGTTAGAAATTCTATCTAAGTAATTTAAAAAAAATATATAAAAACACACACATGAATTTATTTTAAGGTATTTCAAAATGTTTAGAAGTTTCTGAAACGTGAATATATGTAAAAAATTTCATTTTCAATTCTTTTGCAATTACTGTGATTTTCCTTAGGCAATATTAGAAATTACATCTAAGTCTCTCTATTAAAAAGGGCGCCTGGTCACATAAGGCATAGGGCGACAGAAAGCTTAATCCGCAAATAACAATTAAAAAAAAAAAGATGTTGAACCATATAAATCTAATACATGAAGTATTTTATTATAAAATATATGAACACCATTTTGTTGTAAATTCTGCATATTTATCCTGAAAATAAATTACGAGTAGTCATAAAAAATATTCTTATGCCGTAAAATACCGTAAAATATCAGCAGAGTTAAATCCATATATTTCAGGCTTTATAGAATGTCATATAAACATCTTATTAGTTAACAAATGCATATATAGATGAATTTTAACTTTCGAATATTGTGTCTAATATTTCTCGTAATTCCTGTAACATTTTCATTTAATGTTGATATATGTAGATATTAATTACATATAATACTTGCAGTATAAATATAAAATGAAATTAATCATATATTAGAAAAAAATTAAACAGATGTATATTTAAATGTATTTAAAAAAAAGATTTTAATAAAAAAGAAATTAGACGAAAAAAATCTCTGAAAGTTTTAGCTCTTAATATTAACTTTTAGACGGTGCGCAATTCAATCAAAGTTTGTATGGAAAGAGCATGAAACAATTTTTGAAAATTTAAAAAAAATGTTTTAGGTATAACTTAGCGACAAATGAATGAGTTTTATTCATTCATTTGTTCGCTAAATTACATTTAAAAAACATTTTTAAAATTTTTGAAAATTTTTCCATGCTATTTCCATACAAAATTTTGATTGAATTGCGCTCCATCTAAACGTTAATATTAAGAGCTAAAACTTTCAGAGAATTGTTTTTTATCTATTTGGAACCATTTGAGCCCCTGGGAGCAAGGAAATTCGAAAATGACCATTTTAAGGACCACCCTAATATATATATATATATATATATATATATATTATATATATATAATATATATATATATATTTATTTATTTATTTATTTTCTCCTGAATTCAATTTAAACATTTTTCTATATATTTATAAAATCCTGGTAAATTTGTATCATTTGGTTTTCTATTTCCTTTAACTTTGCAGTAAATTATTATTATATATAAAGATGTTGTTTATTACAATAATAAGTTCCATCAGACAAATGATTAATTTAATGAATCTAAAAACAAATAAAAAATATTAGAAACATTCTTATGGTATAAAATAAAAAATTAAAAAAAGAGTTCTAAAAATATGCAATGAATTTAAAAAAAAAAACAGTAAAATGATACAAAATAATAATGATATAAATAGAATTTAGATAAAGAGTTAAAATTAAAATTTGTAATAAGAAATTTGATATATTTTTAGCAAAACTAAAAAATTAAATAATATCCATATGTGATGATAATATTTTGCATTTGATCTCTATATATATTATATCAATATATACAAATTGCAATTAAATTGTATACAAAATACTGATGATAATTTATAGATATTGAAATAAATTTATCTTATTATATTTGAATTCAAATATAAATTTATGAATTTAAGGAATTTGCTGCAAATTTTTGTACTTGAAGTTCTCTGTTAAAAAATCAATATAAAAATAACTTAGATACAATATATTTTAACAATTATTGCACAATTATTAATAATTTCGTTTGCTTTATCATTATAATTAAATGCTTATATGAAAAATATAAATTTGTTCAAGTATTAATAATATAAATGTCTCCATATGATTTTCTTGAGATTTACCACTTAATATATATAAATTATAACTGGTATAAATATTAGTATACTAATATTTATAACAGTTATAATTTTTAAAACATGTACAAATATTTAGTAATAAAAGTATCAATTTAAAATTATTTTTGTTAATATACTTGTATACAAACTTTTAATTTTTGGAATGGTCTCAAAATGTTAAAAAAGTTGTAAATTTGTTGTCTATACATTTATTTTAACAAAAATGTTGATATACTTACTTACAATTTATATTGCCAAAATAATATTGAAACTCTCATAATATACTTTTATAATAATTTGTAGAGATTTTGCCTTTATCTTCAATTAAATATAAATTACAACAAATTTTCTGGAAATTTATGTCATAATCTCTATTAGATCATTTATTATGTGAATCTAAAAATAAATCAGATACACATAGAGACATTAATATATAATAAAATATTAATAAATTTTATTGCTAAAATTATAAAATAATTTCAAAATAGATAAAAAGTACTTGTATAAATTATATATTCATCAAGTTACTACAAAATTTTGTAATTAACTTAAGTTTAATTATTTAGCATTTTTATAACAAAATGAGGTGCCTATAGTATTCTAATTAATTTTCTAAAATTATTTGTAGAGTTTTTGCTAAATCTTTTATATTAAAGTGTAAAGTTTAAACAATTTGCAATAAATTCTAGAACATGATGAAATTTATCTAAGGATAATTTTAGTGTAATCTATAATTAAAGTATATTCATATTTATTGCAACAATTTATCTAACTGTTGGTTTATAGAGTGTTAAATTTGTTTAAAAACTTGCATTGGATTGTTCAAAATATAAATTTAACCAGTGAGCACAAATGTTTACATATTTACCTTTTATATTATGAATAAAATGCTAAAACTTTATGAAATTGCCCAAAATGCTTTCACATTATCTTTATTTAAGAATAAAGTTTGCTAGAAATTTGTTGGTGCACAAGATAAAATTATTCTAGTGGAATGATGAATCTAAAATTAAATTTAACACATTAAATATATTGTAATAAATTGCTAATGATTTTTATTACATCAATGTATATAATATAATGACACTGTTAATTCATAGAGACATTTGGAAATTGACTGAAAGTGTTAAAAATCAAACTAGAAAATATATCTTTATAAAATTCATATATGTTATATACTTATTTAGATATTACCAAAAACAATAAATCCAAAAGTGAATTCTATACATTTGAGATTTATAAAATATTATAAAATTATTAATTCTGCTCTAACAATATAACTTTGTTGATGAAAACACTGTGAATGTTATACAAAAGTCTTTATAATGAATAAAATAGTAGGTAAATATATTTCTATTAAAAATAATATTTGCAACAGTACATCAAAATTTAATAAATAAAGATATCAAAATATTTTTTAATATACATCTATTGCAATACAATATTTGTAACAAAACATTTTGTTTATTTTAAGAATTGTCTCAAAATGGTAAAAACACTTTTGAATTTGTTGTTTAACTAGTTGGTTTGGTATTTAGCCTTGAGGCAAATACATGAACTTCCCGATATGTGTAAATAATCGACTTGATCAAAAAAATGTGTAAATAATATACTTCATCAATCCTACTTTAAAAAAAAAACGATAATAATTTTAGCAAAGTTTGACGAATTTTTAAAATTAAACTACTTGTTGTAATAATATAAGGCCGTAATATTACAGTAAGTTCTATAAGACCATGATGTATATCGCCAAAAAAGTTCCATGAAAATCGGTTTACATTTTTTTTTTAACAGTTCATTACAAGAAAACGGCTCGGTAGATTTTCACCTAAAATTAATCAGCATCAATCCCAAGTGATATCTTTCGAACAGTTTTTGATTTTTCAAAATCGGTTCGGTAGGATGAGCTTAAATGTGGACGAAAATTTAACACTTTTTATTCAACAGTTAATTACAAGAAAACGGCTCGGTAGATTTTCACCTAAAATTAATCAGCATCATT
This sequence comes from Ctenocephalides felis, assembly GCF_003426905.1. Taxonomy (NCBI): domain Eukaryota; kingdom Metazoa; phylum Arthropoda; class Insecta; order Siphonaptera; family Pulicidae; genus Ctenocephalides; species Ctenocephalides felis. Next base: position 11,747 of record NW_020539415.1, read on the forward strand.
CCAAATGATATCTTTCGAACAGTTTTGATTTTTCAAAATCGGTTCGGTAGGATGAGCTTAAATGTGGACGAAAAGTTCAACACTTTTTTTCAAATTACAAAGAAACGGCTTGGCAGATCGTTTCACAAAACTGACAAACGATAGTCCTCACCGAAATACATCAAATGGCTTTTAAATTTCTAAAATCGGTTCAGGCGTTTTTGAGAAAACGTCGATCAAAAGTCTAATTTTAACAAATGCCAAAAAGACCATACTGATTTTTGCAAACTTTGACGAATTTTAATGCTGAACCAGTTGTCGTAGGGCCGTAATATTTTAGTATGACCTAGAAAACTATGGTATCTATCGTCAAAAAATAATCATTAAAATCGTCAAAATTTTTTTTTAAAAACTTTATTACAAGAAAACGGCCCGGCCGATCTTTACCAAAAACTAATCAGCACGATTCCCAACCAATATCTATCGAACGGTTTTTGAATTTTCAGAATCGATTCAGAATTGCGGGCTAAAACGTGGACGAAAAATTTTTCACTTTTCTGCAATTTACAAAGAAACGGCCCGGCCGATCGCCGCACAAAACTCAGAGACGATAGTCCTCATCGAGATACATCAAATGGCTTTTAAATTTTTGAAATCGGTCCAACCGTTTGGAGAAACGTCGATTTACGGCAAAAAATCTGTTCACACACACACACACACACATACACACACACACACACACACACAAAGGTTTTCGCAAAGGGCGATCAACTATCGATGCTATAAACTTGGTATTAATACCGCCAAGGAGGCAATTGCTGGAACCAGATGGAAGGGGGGTCCAAAAGTACTGCCTTGTAGCTACATTGGATATAAAAAATGCTTTTAATTCTGCAAACTGGGATTGCATTATGAATGCACTCCGTGACAAGAACGTGCCAGCATACCTATGCAATATAGTCGCAAGCTACTTTACAGACAGAAATTCTAATGTACCATTCACGCGATGGTACAGAAGAATATAATATAACAGGAGGTGTGCCGCAGGGCTCTGTTCTAGGCCCTTTGCTGTGGAATATTATATATGATGGCCTTTTGAGACTAGAGTTTCCAGAATGTGTGAAACTAGTAGCATATGCAGACGATGTTGCCATAGTGGTTGTCTCCAAACAAATTGATGACATCGTAAGCCTATTCGATATTACATTCAGAAAAATTAATCGGTGGATGGGAACAATGAATCTCCAATTAGCACAACAAAAAAGTGAAGCTGTTCTTATCACTAGTAGGAAAGAATTGAGACCATCAACCTAAAGATAGGAAATCTTGAGATCACGTCAAAACCTCACATCTGTTACCTTGGCGTAATGCTTGATGCTCGTTTGAATTTCAATCAACAGGTGGAACACGTTAGTGCTAAGGCGTCAATAGTTAGGACGAAACTTGCTCGACTGATGCCTAATATTGGAGGTCCTAAACAAACCAGAAGGATATTACTATCGTCAGTTATTACTTCAGTGCTGACATATGGTATCTCCATATGGGGTGATGCTCTTAAATCTCAAAAATCGAGGAGAATGGCAGGGCCCTTATACCGTCTCAGTGCTATAAGAATTGCTTGCGCATTTCGCACAATATCGGCGGAAGCAGTGTGCGTCATTTCAGGAACTGTGCCTCTCTTAGTCTTAGCAGAGGAAAGACGGACAATTTACCATAGAAGACATCAACAACTGTGTCCTAAAAAGTTAAGATTAGAAGAACGGCAGAACAGCATTGACCGATGGCAGCGACTGTGGGATGTCGCTGTAAAGGGCAGATGGACGCATCGTCTCATTCCTAACATCAAAGTCTGGCTAAGTCGCAAGCACGGCGAAGTAAACTATTATACTACGCAAATGCTATCGGGGCATGGCTGTTTTCGAGCCTACCTCATACACCGATTCAAGCACGATAGCTCGCCGGATTGCCCATATTGTTTGGGCGAAATCGAAGATGCTGAGCACGTGTTCTTCGTGTGCCCGCGATTGGTGCTCTACGGGATGATGTGGAGGAGACATTGAGACGCACAATTACCCCAGGTAATGTTGTTGAAGTAATGCTGACAAGTGAAGCTGCTTGGAACGCCATAGACAGATTTGCGAGAGACGTTTTAATGGACCTGCGTTCTATAGAGAGAGAAGGACGAATGGGACTTCGCCCATTTAAAAGATAAGTAAAATGTTTATGAATTATAACATTGTTTATAACAAGTTAAGAATTGTAACATTCTAGATCCTCCCCCCACGAAGTAATGCCTAGCGGCGGTTTCCGTGGGGACCAGAGGCAGGGGCAAAGCGGAGGTTTTAGTCGGTATTATACCAGGGCGGTATCGAGTCCGACATACCCAGACAGAAGACCGGTCTGGGATGCATAAAAGCATTTCCTTCGCTATAAAAAAAAAAAAAAAAAAAAAAAACACACACACACACACACGCACACATACTTTTTCCAAATTTGGTCTCATTCGATTCAGAATGGCTCGAAACGTCGGAGAAAACATAAAATTAGCTATTCGGATTTTTTGATGAAAACATAAACTTCTCCTTCGGAAGTTAAAAATGTATATTTATCTAGTGTTTATATATACTTACATGATATTTGTTAAAAAGTTGATGACAGTATAATAACATACTTTAATAATTTGCATAGAGATTTTAGCCTTGATTTTCAATTAAATATAAATTCCAACAGTAAATTTATGCACTTGTCGATATCTGTTTGAAAATCCACTAAATCATCTTGATGAATATTATTTATACTAGACATTGTTAGGCAAAATTTCTGACATTATTCCAATTCAAATGTAAAACTTTTGTTAATTTTTAGCATTTGTTGAAGTTTATCTTGTAAGTGCAATGTGATGCAAATAAACCTAAATTAGATAAAATATTATTATTAATTAATTTAAAGCAAAACATCATTATTTACAATTACAATCTATCTAAACAATAACACTGTTCATTTGTAGAGTGTTTAAATTGGGTAAAAATATTAACACACCCTTGTATTTGCTTTGTAGAAAACTAAGTTACAATCCAGTGTTTACAAATGTCCATTTATGTAGTAAATAAGATGATGAATAGTATTAATGATAATTGTATCACCTTATTCTGATTTAAATGCACAATTCAAACTTTTGTATTTAATAATCTATATCTAATAATGTAGTGGATCTAAAAATACACTAAAGACAATATATTATTGTAATATTTTATACAACAATAACTCTGTTTGTATATAGAGTGATTAAATGGTTTTAAAATTATAAAACTACCTTTGCATGTTGTCTATAACAATACAATTTTATCCAGTATTAACAATTATCCATTTAAGTGATATTTACACGGTTGAAAATATGTTGCAAAGTTCTTCAGTTTGTAGATGAATAATTTGTAGAGATTGTGCTAAATCTTTCTGCAGTTCCTTTGGGGCTTTATTAGTTTAAATTACTATACAATCTTGTATAAATTATAACCAATCAACTAAATTTATAAGTGTATAACAGTTTATATATAATACAAGTACCTTATGCATTTTATCATCTGTATTGAAACTGCACATTTTACACAAAGGGTTTTGTATGAATAGCATTCAAATTTGTTTTGTAGACATCATGCAAAATCTTGTTGTACAAATAGAGCTCTCATAATCCATTTATTTGATGCAAAAGTTGCTGTAGATCTTCCTTGAGCAAGTACTCCATATAAGTCTTGACACCTTGACAGGAATTTTGGTTATGCTTCAAAGTTTTGAATCCAAATCATAAACAAAGTGATTTGGAATATTGTAAATAGCACCACATGTGAAATTGTATATTGTTATTACCTTGTAGAACTTTATAGTAGAGTGACCGTTTTTCTGGGTTATAAACAATATTTGTGCATATGGTTTTGTGTAAGTGAATTCCAATCTAGAACAATAAAGTGTGCATGGTTATAACACGATTGCAAAGTATTTGATATTATAAATACATTGTGTATATATTCTGTAGTGTGTGAATACTTATTTAGTTGATACATTGTCGAAAAACAGTGTAAAAGGTTCCATACAAAGTCGAGTCTTTTGTGCATGTTGCATTGGCCGCTGACAATTCACATTTAATACATTGTTGCACTCGGAGATTATTTTTATCAATATCGCAGTGGAGATTCTAAACAAATCAAATAAATAAATATAAAAATACAAATATAAATATAGGGTTCGTTCCATCCGAGCAAATCTGACAGTCCGAAACTGTTTCAAACTAGACCAAACTCATTCTGATTTTTTCATGGCAGTTGGCAATGGTTTGGTTTTGATACATGCAACGCGATCGAACTCGGATCACACTCGATTGTATTAATAATTATTATTTTAATACATAAATATAAGTTTATATATATATATATATATATATATATATATATAAACATATTCTAATAAGATATAACTTAATTATATCAATGAATTTGCTTTTTAATATTTCCTAGTTATATATCGTTATGTCGCTTTAATCTAATATTCTACAATGTTTGAACTCCTGTAAATTCATTAAATTTTTAATGTTCTATTTGAGATTAAATAACATTATATTTTAATCGTATTAAATTGCGGAGTTTTTGTTTGTGCCGAGTACAAACACAAAATGATAGTTTCAAACTCATCGGACTGCTTGATGGAACGCATTACTGACAGTCCGCAACAGTTTGAAATCCGAAATTTTGGATGGAACAGAAAAAGTGTTTTCTGCGCATGCGCGGACAGTTTCGGACTGTCAGATTGGCTCGGATGGAACGAACCCATAGAGTATATGCGTTTGTGCGCTGACAATTGGGAACGACTTCCGCCCTTGTCATTCGCACAAAGATTGTCAAAGAATTTGCATAGTTCGCTCAGTAGTGTGGTGTTATAAGTGCTTGTGATTACCAATAAAAAGGTAAATATACTTACAACAATATACAAAGCTCTTTTGTTGCATTTATGATACAATTCTGTATTATTTTACGGAGTTTTGCGCAAAATGCTTGCGCAAATTATGGCCGCCAAACCATCCTATATCCGAATAATAACAACGATCACGCTTCGACAGTAACAAATAAACAAAGTCTTAATGATTTGCATTAAATATACACATTCTTTTTACATTTTCTTTCGTATTTTTCGACGAAATTTTCAACAAATTAATAAATTTTAAGATGGCTGCCGCCGTACAGTAACGATCGACTATGTTCGAATTCAAAATGGAGACGATCGTTTGTTTATCATTCGAATTATTTGATTTTATGTACGATATAATTATTATATATTATCGTAGCATTATTATTAATACTTTTTTGATTTATTTAGGAATTTTGAAAACCGGAGTCCAAAGTTTGATAACCACTGGATATCGGCAATAGTTGTTGCATATAGATATGGAGCGTCAACAGAGTCATACCAAACGTAAATATATTTCGATTGTATTTTTATTTATTCGTTTGTTTTCACTATAATGATTTCTATGATTTTTTAAATTTTATTCATTTTTTGTAATTTTACATTTTATTTATTTTATAATTTTATTGTTTCTAATTATTCATTTAGAAATTTTAATGAAATTATAAGATCATTACAATTTATTTTATTAAAATTTTAAAATAATTGAGATGAATATTTTCCAGAAATTATTAAAATTATAGAAATTATTAAAATATAAATAATAAAAGAAATTTAGTAATATATCAAATATTTTAAAGTTTGAAATTTATTTTAAGTTTTTTTTAAACTTTTTTTCTAAACTAATTGGTTTGGTATTTAGCCTTAAGGCAAGTTACATGAACTTCCCGATATTGTATTAATTGACCTAATCAATACAAACTAAATTAATTATGAGTGATTAAAAGTATTCCGAGTGGATTTATTACACAGAATATAAATAATAACAATAGTTATAAATATTATATACATGATGATTGACACGATGCTGTTGTTGTTAATTCCAGTCTTCCTTGCATAGAGTTTATGAATTTGTTCTTGATCTTCTTTAATTTTAGATAGCTCATTTACTTGAATTGACTTGATTGCAATTGGTTCGGATGATTTTGAAATATTGTAGTTTAAATTAAATCTTGGTAAAATTATAGCTTTTCCTTCTATTGAAGATTCCATATTATAGTAATTTTTATTGTCGATACTGAATTTGCATTGATGGGTTAGTTTCAAAAATAAAATTTCCTTTAATAAATTTTGTTTCTTCTTGATGATTGCAAGACATATCAATTCTTGATACATGAACTTCCCGATATGTGTAAATAATCGACTTAATCAAAAAAAAAATGTGTAAATAATATACTTCATCAATCCTACTTTAAAAAAACGATAATAATTTTAGCAAAGTTTGACGAATTTTTAAAATTAAACTACTTGTTGTAAGGCCGTAATATTACAGTAAATTCTATAAGACCATGATGTATATCGCCAAAAAAAGTTCCATGAAAAAAGGCTTAAATTTTCAGCCTTTCAGCATCATTCCCAAATGATATCTTTCGAACAGTTTTTGATTTTTCAAAATCGGTTCGGTAGGATAAGCTGAAATGTGGACGAAAATTTAACACTTTTTTTCAACATTTAATTACAAGAAAACGGCTCGGTAGATTTTCACCTAAAATTAATCAGCATCATTCCCTAATGATATCTTTCGAACAGTTTTTGATTTTTTAAAATCGGTTCGGTAGGATGAGCTTAAATGTGGACGAAAAGTTCAACACTTTTTTTCAAATTACAAAGAAACGGCTTGGCAGATCGTTGCACAAAACTGACAAACGATAGTCCTCACCGAAATACATCAATGGCTTTTAAATTTCTAAAATCGGTTCAGGCGTTTTTGAGAAAACGTCGATCAAAAGTCTAATTTTGACAAATGCCAAAAAGACCATACTGATTTTTGCAAACTTTGACGAATTTTAAAGCTGAACCAGTTGTCGTAGGGCCGTAATATTTTAGTATGATCTAGAAGACTATGGTATCTATCGTCAAAAAAATAATCATAAAAATCGTCGAAATTTTTTTTTAAAAACTTTATTACAAGAAAACGGCCCGGCCGATCTCTACCAAAAACGT
>NW_020539416.1:0-22699 GCF_003426905.1 Ctenocephalides felis
CAAATGTCCATTTATGTAGTAAATAAGATGATGAATAGTATAATGATAATTGTATCACCTTATTCTGATTAAAATGCACAATCAAACTTTTGTATTAATATCTATATCTAATAATGTAGTGGATCTAAAAATACACTAAAGACAATATATTATTGTAATATTTTATACAACAATAACTGTTTGTATATAGAGTGATTAAATGGTTTTAAAATTATAAAACTACCTTTGCATGTTGTCTATAACAATACAATTTTATCCAGTATTAACAATTATCCATTTAAGTGATATTTACACGGTTGAAAATATGTGCAAAGTTCTTCAGTTGTAGATGAATAATTGTAGAGATTGTGCTAAATCTTTCTGCAGTCCTTTGGGGCTTTATTAGTTTTAAATTACTATACAATCTTGTATAAATTATAACCAATCAACTAAATTTATAAGTGTATAACAGTTTATATATAATACAAGTACCTTATGCATTTTATCATCTGTATTGAAACTGCACATTTTACACAAAGGGTTTTGTATGAATAGCATTCAAATTTGTTTTGTAGACATCATGCAAAATCTTGTTGTACAAATAGAGCTCTCATAATCCATTTATTTGATGCAAAAGTTGCTGTAGATCTTCCTTGAGCAAGTACTCCATATAAGTCTTGACACCTTGACAGGAATTTTGGTTATGCTTCAAAGTTTTGAATCCAAATCATAAACAAAGTGATTTGGAATATTGTAAATAGCACCACATGTGAAATTGTATATTGTTATTACCTTGTAGAACTTTTATAGTAGAGTGACCCTTTTTTCTGGGTTATAAACAATATTTGTGCATATGGTTTTGTGTAAGTGAATTCCAATCTAGAACAATAAAGTGTGCATGGTTATAACACGATTGCAAAGTATTTGATATTATAAATACATTGTGTATATATTCTGTAGTGTGTGAATACTTATTTAGTTGATACATTGTCGAAAAACAGTGTAAAAGGTTCCATACAAAGTCGAGTCTTTTGTGCATGTTGCATTGGCCGCTGACAATTCACATTTAATACATTGTTGCACTCGGAGATTATTTTTATCAATATCGCAGTGGAGATTCTAAACAAATCAAATAAATAAATATAAAAATACAAATATAAATATAGGGTTCGTTCCATCCGAGCAAATCTGACAGTCCGAAACTGTTTCAAACTAGACCAAACTCATTCTGATTTTTTCATGGCAGTTGGCAATGGTTTGGTTTTGATACATGCAACGCGATCGAACTCGGATCACTCGATTGTATTAATAATTATTATTTTAATACATAAATATAAGTTTAATATATATATATATATATATATATATATATATATATTATATATATAAACATATTCTAATAAGATATAACTTAATTATATCAATGAATTTGCTTTTTAATATTTCCTAGTTATATATCGTTATGTCGCTTTAATCTAATATTCTACAATGTTTGAACTCCTGTAAATTCATTAAATTTTTAATGTTCTATTTGAGATTAAATAACAGTATATTTTAATCGTATTAAATTGCGGAGTTTTTGTTTGTGCCGAGTACAAACACAAAATGATAGTTTCAAACTCATCGGACTGCTTGATGGAACGCATTACTGACAGTCCGCAACAGTTTGAAATCCGAAATTTTGGATGGAACAGAAAAAAGTGTTCTGCGCATGCGCGGACAGTTTCGGACTGTCAGATTGGCTCGGATGGAACGAACCCATAGAGTATATGCGTTCGTGCGCTGACAATTGGGAACGACTTCCGCCCTTGTCATTCGCACAAAGATTGTCAAAGAATTTGCATAGTTCGCTCAGTAGTGTGGTGTTATAAGTGCTTGTGATTACCAATAAAAAGGTAAATATACTTACAACAATATACAAAGCTCTTTTGTTGCATTTATGATACAATTCTGTATTATTTTACGGAGTTTTGCGCAAAATGCTTGCGCAAATTATGGCCGGCACCGACGCCGACCACCAAACCATCCTATATCCGAATAATAACAACGATCACGCTTCGACAGTAACAAATAAACAAAGTCTTAATGATTTGCATTAAATATACACATTCTTTTTACATTTTCTTTCGTATTTTTTCGAAATTTTCAACAAATTAATAAATTTTTAAGATGGCTGCCGCCGTACAGTAACGATCGACTATGTTCGAATTCAAAATGGAGACGATCGTTTGTTTATCATTCGAATTATTTGATTTTATGTACGATATAATTATTATATATTATCGTAGCATTATTATTAATACTCTTTTGATTTATTTAGGAATTTTGAAAACCGGAGTCCAAAGTTTGATAACCACTGGATATCGGCAATAGTTGTTGCATATAGATATGGAGCGTCAACAGAGTCATACCAAACGTAAATATATTTCGATTGTATTTTTATTTATTCGTATGTTTTCACTATAATGATTTCTATGATTTTTTAAAATTTAATTCATTTTTTGTAATTTTACATTTTATTTATTTTATAATTTTATTGTTTCTAATTATTCATTTAGAAATTTTAATGAAATTATAAGATCATTACAATTTATTTTATTAAAATTTTAAAATAATTGAGATGAATATTTTCCAGAAATTATTAAAATTATAGAAATTATTAAAATATAAATAATAAAAGAAATTTAGTAATCATATCAAATATTTTAAAGTTTGAAATTTATTTTAAGTTTTTTTTAAACTTTTTTTCTAAACTAGTTGGTTTGGTATTTAGCCTTAAGGCAAGTTACATGAACTTCCCGATATGTGTAATTAATTGACCTAATCAATACAAACTAAATTAAATTGTGAGTGATTAAAAGTATTCCGAGTGGATTTATTACACAGAATATAAATAATAACAATAGTTATAAATATTATATACATGATGATTGACACGATGCTGTTGTTGTTAATTCCAGTCTTCCTTGCATAGAGTTTATGAATTTGTTCTTGATCTTCTTTAATTTTAGATAGCTCATTTACTTGAATTGACTTGATTGCAATTGGTTTGGATGATTTTGAAATATTGTAGTTTAAATTAAATCTTGGTAAAATTATAGCTTTTCCTTCTATTGAAGATTCCATATTATAGTAATTTTTATTGTCGATACTGAATTTGCATTGATGGGTTAGTTTCAAAATAAAATTTCCTTTAATAAATTTTGTTTCTTCTTGATGATTGCAAGACATATCAATTCTTGATACATGAACTTCCCGATATGTGTAAATAATCGACTTAATCAAAAAAAAATGTGTAAATAATATACTTCATCAATCCTACTTTAAAAAAACGATAATAATTTTAGCAAAGTTTGACGAATTTTTAAAATTAAACTACTTGTTGTAAGGCCGTAATATTACAGTAAATTCTATAAGACCATGATGTATATCGCCAAAAAAAGTTCCATGAAAAAAGGCTTAAATTTTCAGCCTTTCAGCATCATTCCCAAATGATATCTTTCGAACAGTTTTTGATTTTTCAAAATCGGTTCGGTAGGATAAGCTTAAATGTGGACGAAAATTTAACACTTTTTTTTCAACATTTAATTACAAGAAAACGGCTCGGTAGATTTTTACCTAAAATTAATCAGCATCATTCCCTAATGATATCTTTCGAACAGTTTTTGATTTTTTAAAATCGGTTCGGTAGGATGAGCTTAAATGTGGACGAAAAGTTCAACACTTTTTTTCAAATTACAAAGAAACGGCTTGGCAGATCGTTGCACAAAACTGACAAACGATAGTCCTCACCGAAATACATCAAATGGCTTTTAAATTTCTAAAATCGGTTCAGGCGTTTTTGAGAAAACGTCGATCAAAAGTCTAATTTTGACAAATGCCAAAAAGACCATACTGATTTTTGCAAACTTTGACGAATTTTTAAAGCTGAACCAGTTGTCGTAGGGCCGTAATATTTTAGTATGATCTAGAAGACTATGGTATCTATCGTCAAAAAAATAATCATAAAAATCGTCGAAATTTTTTTTTTAAAAACTTTATTACAAGAAAACGGCCCGGCCGATCTCTACCAAAAACTAATCAGCTTAGTGCTTGCCGTTCTTTATCGTGGAAAGGAAATCTCTGCTTTATTTGGATTGCTGCCTCAATATAAAACTCCTTACATTTTGTGTAAAAATTCAGCAATTGATCATTGTCCAATCCTTCAGACTCCCTTTTCACCCGAATTATATTTGGAATAATTCCTCCAACATAAATTTCTAATAAAGGTAAATGCATTCGCAAATCGTTTATATCCACATTCAATACTTTTTGTTGTTTGGCATTTGTAATATTTTTTACCGTATTCAATTCTTCTTTTGAACATTCCAAATATTTCGGTTGAATAAAGCATTCTAAAATTGTCGCATATGCTGTAAATATCTGATCACATAAAATGTACAATTTTGGCTTTTTTGCCTGCATTTCTTTATTCAAATTCACGAATATTGGCAGAGAAAATCGCAGGAATTCCAAATATAATTCTGTTGTCGGTTCCATGGCTTTTGTCAATATACTTTGTGCAGAAAGAAGACGATCCGTAAAGAGACAGCAGATTGAAAATATAATTTTATCGCTGGAAGTTGTTCCAACAATCGCTTCACAACATCGTTTAACGATAACCATGTGGTTTGTGCAGGGTGTAATATTTTATGCGGTTTAATATTTGTAAATGCCTGAAAAGTTTTAAAATCACAAATACGTTTAGGAGAATTTTGAATATGGTTGAAAACTTCACGGCAAAAATCTTCAAGACCTCTCGGTAATTTTTCACATGCGTGGGATGCACAAAGCGCAAATGAATGGCATATACACTTCATTGTGAAAAGATTTGGAATATCATTCTTCAAATAAGTGACCAATGAGTTATTCGCCCCAAACATGAAATTAGCACCATCAGACGCAAATCCTAATAATTTTTTTTTATATGGAATTTCTTTCTCCTCAAAATATTCAACAATTTTTGTATGCAAAGCTTTTGCTGATCCGTCTGTGATTGCAATCAAAGTTAGAAATTTATCTTCTACTTCATAATTTGCATTGACTATCCTGGTTATTAAAGCCAAATGCTTGATGGCCGACTTATCAGTGCTCTCATCAACCAGCAATGCAAATTCATTTTCTCTTAATTTTTCTTCAGAGGTTTTTTCTGTCACATTTACTATGACAGATCTTGCTTTTGTTCGGCTCATAGACAAATGTTCTGCAATTTTTGAATCCAGACACACCGATTTTACTAAATTTGTCAGATGTGAGGCAACATTAAATCCAAGATTGTGTTCTGCAATAAAACATGCTACTTTAATTTCGCCGGTTTTTGCCATTTGCTTTGGTTCCATTGATTTTGATGATGATGCAAAGACGTAAAGACGTAAGCTTCGGTTGCTTTTGTATTTTTTTACTGTTTTCTAGATGCTTTGATGAATTTTTGTGTCGCGTTAATTCTTGAATTCCGCATTTACGATCACAGTCATGCAGAGCAGTAAAAATATGTGTTCCCTTTTTTACTTTTTGTAAGCCATCCACTAAAGTTTTTGTCAGTGAGCCAAGAGTCAATAAATTTTTGCTCGTATCTCACTACTTTCCTCTTCCTTGCGGGGGATTTGTCAACATCTGACACATTATAACTACTAGAACTATGCATTTTCTTAACTATTTGAACTCACACTATTAACTTATTCAACTTATAACAAAATTAAACTTATTCAACTTATAACAAAGTTTAACTTTTTAACTTATAACAACATTCAACTTATTTAACTTATACCGAAACACTAGTAACACTCTGCGTAATATATATAAAAATACAATATATAAATTTCAAAATGTAGATAAAAAAGACAAATCATTAAACACTTCCAAACTGATTTTGCTTCATATATCTCCAAACTTATACTGTCGCTGTTCGCCAAAGTTAATGTTTATGTTTTATGCGATAAAAGGCTTACGATGGCCCGTTGTTGGGATATGTTTAGTTTAGATATGATAAGTGCAGATCAATTAATAATTGTATATATAATAAATCAATCTTTAACGACTTTTGAGATGAGAAATAAACATGTGAAAACCGCCTTTCTGAATATCTATCAAGGGACATGTTATTGTTATATGTTTGTGTTATTTTTGATAGGAATCAATTGAAGATTACTTTGGAGTGTTTTATCTCTAATTAGGCAAGAATCCATCTATTTTGTTTTTAACTTTTAGAGTTTTTACACGTATATTTGCTCTAATAATTACATATTGTTGAATTTTCTTATTTGTTTACAAATTTGTTATATTATTTTTAGATAAATAGATATTATTAAAACTTAAAAGTTATTAAATAAAAATTTCGTATTATTTATCATATTATAACACAATAGTTTATACACAGACAATAAAGGTAGTCCAATTCAATTCAATTCAAAGACTATATATTTCAGTATATAAAAGTATGTACATTGCATTTTATAACAAAAAACTATCAAAGCGGTCATCAGGATTATAATATATATTTTTAATTTTAAACAAAAATAAATTAAATAAAAAAAATGTTATCAGAAACACATATTACATCAATTAAACTTTTAAAATCCGCAATAAAAAAACCTGCTCTTTTAGATCACTTTTCACGAAAAAAAACCCAACCGTTAAGTGGTTAAGGGGCGGTTTATATACAAGGCCAAGACAAGTATTTGTTTGTACATAAAAATTTACAAAAATTATATCATTTCCTGAAGTCTTTTCAACCCTTTATTTATAAAAGTAATCATAACAACAAAAATTGATAATTCCACGAAGGAAAATATTGTTACAAAAAAAAAACGCAAGATGAATTTTATGATGTATTTAACAATTACCAAAATGCTAACAAAAGACAAATGTGTATCCGCATTTGGGATTATAGGATTTTCCAATGAGCGTACGCCCGGCCATCTGCATAATTTAGCATTGAAGGTTTTCTTTAAAAAAATGTGTTTAGGAAATATTCAATTGATATCTCAAACAGTTTTATTATAGTCATTCTGAAAGGTTTTGTTATATTTTACCTAACAATAAGCGATTATAATACTAGTAATTCTCAATGGGGCCAGATATAAGATTTTCCAAGTAATCCCGGCGATCTACATAATTTAGCATTGAAGGTTTTCTTTAAAAAAAATGTATAGGATATATTCAATTGATATCTCAAACAAACAGTTATATTATAGTTATCCTAAACATTCCAAAATGTTTATCGATATATTGTTTATTTTATTAATTTTGTAATTGTTAAATTTCAATATAAGTAATATTCATCATGTCATGTTATAATTATTGAAGGTAATTTCGAATCAATATAAAGCTAGCTGATAGTTAAGTAAATAAATATTTTTTACTATAAATAATTATATATGTGGAAAGAATTATTAACATAAATCTCAACCTATAAAAGATAAGTTCATAAAAAATACTAAAATAAAGAATTTTTATTTCGTTGGACAACCAGTTAAGCAGTTGGTTTTTAAATTTAAAATCAGTTTCGACAAAATGGTTTATGTTGTCTCGTTAACGAGAGAGAAACGGGAAAGGAAACGGTTCATTGCGCCGCTAGTTACGTCGTTGTACGTTGCATTGACAGCAAGCGCACATCTAATAAAATAATGGATAAACATTATCTCATGAGTGTCCTTATGCAGTCACTACAATGTTCCTTTTTAGGGTGTGAAGTTTGCTGTATTAAACGTCAGAAGTGTTTCACATTCGCTGCAAAGTTGAATGGGATTTTAGCGTTATTATGTTTTATTTTGTGTGGTTTTCGTGCTATGTGTTCGTCTGTTCGTCTATTATTTTCCGGCGTTTTTTGCTACCTCGTTTTTTAATTATTTTGTGCGTTAATAATACGGTTTTAGTATAATTTTTTTGTGAATCGTGTGTTGCTCGTCATTATTATATTAACATTTATTTTTTTTAATTACTAAGTTTATTATTTTGTTCATATTTTTACAGGTTAAGGTCTTTTTCTTTGTTTTTACGTGTCTTATAGGTTAGGGTTATTATATTACTATTTATGTTCTAGCTATTTTACAATTATTAGATCGCTTTAGAAGTAGGTATTCCTGCATTATTTTATTTTTAGACAAATATATAAGGTACGTTTTAATCACTTAGGTTAGGTTGCATTTCAATTCATAGCGAGGTTACATTTAGGTTAGATTTCATTTCATTTAAGAATTTCATATTTATCTCGTTAGTTGATTCCTACGTTACTTTTAGCTCATATTATAGGTTTAATATTTTAGTTCATATTTCTTTTTTATACATAAGTTATCTTTTAATCATAGCTTAAGTTAGTTTAGGTTTATACTATAGTTCAACCCCTTTCTTTTTTATATTCAATATGAAAAAGCAAAACCAATGTATCCATTGCTTTAAAACTTTTACTTCCACTAGTTCTCTTTGCCGTCACAACAGGTTAGTACATCACATACAGCCTAAGGAGTACTTTCAAAATTTTGAATGTACATTTTGCCAAAAAATTTTGCATGCTCCTTCCTCATTACAAAGGCACATCAAAACTTTTCATTCTTTTGTTCCTGATACATCTCCTACAGACTCCAAACTCCAATGCACGTATTTTTATGATTCCCGAATTAATCCAGAAATATCCCTTGCGCTGCATTCTTATGCTCTACCCTCTTCATTAATTCCTTCTACTACTTCTTATTCATGTACCCTTACTGCTTCACAAACTTCTTACACAACTCTTCCTGCTTTGCCAAATCCTTCTACATCATTTCCATCTTCACCAATACCAACGACAGACTTCCATTCATATGCTCTTCCTGCTACATCAATCCCTACGACATCCTTCCATTCATATGCTCTTCCTGCTTCACCAATTCCTACAACATCCTTCCACTTGGATGCGCTTCCTGCTTCACCAATTCATATGACAACCGCTAATTCCAATACTGTTTCCTTTATTCGACAACCATCTTCCCCACTACTTTTCCAATCATCCAGATCGCTCACATTCTTTCCAGTGACCCCAACGCGACCCAGACCCCAAGATAATGCTTCGCTGTACTCAGAACATTTTACAGGTATTAAAATATAAGTATTATTTAAATATATTTAATATTACATCCACAAAGTTACCATAATTGTTCATTTATAGGTTCTCCAAGGGTTCTCAGAATTACTTGCCCCATTGAGGATTGCGGGAATGCTTACACACGGTACAGCGCACTACAAAAACATACTGAGTGTCATCATCACATCAATATTGAACACAAAGACAAACTGTTTTCTTCTATTAATGGTTTGTCAACTTTTAATTATGAAGATTTTCAACAAACATTTCTATAATTTCATCTTTTGCTATAGATTTTTACAGCTGGAAAAGTGAGATTGAACAGAACAGAATAGTGTAGATATTATGTAATTTAGTATATGGCTAATGTACCAGTTTATAAAGCCAATAAAATAATAATAAAAAAAAAAACAGAACAGTATTACGTCATATGTGAAGGACACTGCAGCATACATAACAAAAGACAATTGCTGCACCATTCAATATTATAATTGCCATCGATCACACAGTCACCACACAAAGGAAACATGTTTAAGGGGTAGCAAAAAAATTGGGCATGCTTGTCCCTCACGAATTATGTGCAAGGTGTATAATGACGGACATGTTGAAGTTGATTACTGGAAGACACATGTGGGACATGAAAATTTGATAAAATATGTGCGGCTGGATCAAAATTTAATCAGAAACATCAAGGGTATAATTAATTTATTTTCATAAATGCAATTATCACATTGTTGTAAGTTCTTTGTCATTTGAAATATATTTTTTCCAGATCAAATTAAAGCAGGTGTAGACGATGACTTTATTATAAAAAACATACATGAAGATTGTTATAACAAAAAATTACTGAGACCACTGAGAGCTTCCATAAAAAGGCGGGTGTTACCACCAAATGATACCTTTATAAATAAAAGTGATTCAAGAAGTGTAGCCGATTCTTTGCATTCTTTGCATTTAATGCTGGAAATAATTTAATTATCTTCATAATTAACTATTATTGATGTTTGCTTTATTTGCATAATTCATTTAAAGTTATGCCATTCATTCGAGTTATGGAAATGTGTTTCAAATTGTAAATATCTATACATTATATAGCTTTGCCAGTATCATAACACACTGCTTATGTGTGCATTTTTGTGTCTAACGACAAATAATTTAATTATCTTAATTAAATGTGATTGGTATTTGCTTTATTTGCATAAATATATTTATTATACCATGCTTTAACAATATTATGGAAATAGGTTTTAAATTGTAAATATATGTATATTAATATGTTCTATAATTTCAATAAATTTTTATTATTATAAATGAATAGTTTTTCTTCTTTTATAAAAAACAGTATATTTTTGATAAAAAAACAATGCTAAAGCTTATGTTAACGCATTAATCTTTTATTTGTTGACCAAAATAAGGTTCAATTTTTCAATACCATACGTACTGTTAATTTTATAAAAAGGTTGGAAATAATTTCAAATGCCTGAACAAAACTTTGTGGCACCTTACAGAACTCCACCTAATTGATTGAGAATTTAACAAAATTCAGGTATATAAATGCACGTCACAACTATTTCGACAGATTATTATTCACATTTTTATACGACAAGAACTTTTTCGGAGAAAACAGTTGTACGTTTATTTAACTTACTGAATAAAACTTCTTACATAAGTACTACATTTTACTACTTTCAGGCTTAATATGATTATTACTATATACTATGACAGTACTAAATCCTCTACGTAATATTATGATCGTAGAGAAAAATTAAATATATATAATATATTGATATACATTAATATATGAGAGCTGAAATTAAATTGTAACTGTCACATTGACGTCTATGAACTGTCATTATGTACTAGGGTTATTTACACTTTTATATTGGTACGCCTGCTTTGTTTGTCACCTCTTCATGAAGTATATTGTCGTGTCAAAAAATGGCCGCCAGTGACTGCATGAGGAACCGTGTCATTATCTCTGGTTTTAAACCGCGTAACGCGAGGCATGTCATGCTAACATGCAAGTGTGGTAACAGAGCGTAGCCATGTTAAGGCAGAATCGGTCTATATGTTTTGGTTTGAGATTTATTATTTTTTATTTGTATGTTAAGAAAAATTTGTTGGTTTTTCTCGCATTTTTGTTCTAGAGGTTATCAATTTTAGTATTTGTTGTCATAGTATATACATTGGAGAGTAACATACTCAAATTTGAGCATTCTAGTATCAATAGTACGTCCTGGAGAGCTCTCTAAAAATAACACTTTTAACTTCAATTGTTTTTCATATATTTACTGATGTTTTATTCAGGACTTTTCATAGAAAATTACTTTTTTCTTGAATTTTTGTTCTAAAAGTTATCAATTTTAGTATCTGTGGTCATAGTATATGCATTGAAGAACCACATACTCAAATTTTAGCACTGTAGCTACATTCTATATAATTTTAAAAATTACTCAAACATCAAATTAAATTCTTTGTTTTCTCACTAAACACAAATGTTTTAAAATTCGTTTGGTGACTCGGTAATAGTATGGGCTCTGGTGGATAATTTTGCAAGAAAACTTATCAATTTCAGTATTTGTCATAATAGTATATGCATTGAAAAGTAACATACTCAAATTATAACATTGTAGTACAAACGGTGCGTCCTGTAGAGCTCTTTAAAACCGACATTGACTTATATAATACAATTGTTTTGTTGACGACTTTTTGTAAAAATATTGATTTTTTTCTGGGTTTTTGTTCTAAAAGTTTCAAATTTTAGTATGTCATATCATAGTATATGCTCTCATAAATATCTTACTCAAATTTTAATCTCGTAATGCAAACCGTGCGATCTGCAGAGCTTTCCAAAAATAACACTTTTTTAAATAATTCAATTATTTTTTTGAAGAATTCTTCTAAGAATATTGGTTTTTGTTGAGATTGTGTTCTAAAAGTTATCAAATTTAGTATTTGTAGTCTTAGTATATGCATTGAAAAATAATATACTCAAATTACAATATTGTAGTACAAACGATGCGACCTGCAGAGCTCTCTAAAAATGACACTATCTGTCCCATATATGAACCATTAGTTAACATTTAAGTACAATGGGCTTGAGTTTTACGGGTACTTTGTTCAGATTATTGTAAATTTTTTCAAAATTTTGTAAGAAAACTCTTCAATTTTAGTATTTGTCAACATAGTATATACATTGAAGACCCACATACTCAAATTACACCATTCTAGCTACATGCTGTATAATTTTAAAAATTACTCAAACATCAAATTCAATTCTTGAGTTTTGCACTAAATACGATTGTAACAAAATTCGTTTGGTGACTCGAGAATAATATGGGCTCTAGTGGATAATTTTGCAAGACCACTTATCAATTTTAGTATTTGTTATCATAGTATATCCATTGAAGATCGACATACTCAAATTACAGCATTCTAGTACAAACCGTGTAATTATAAAAAATCCTAAACTTAAATATTGTCTTGATAGGTACTTTATGCAAGAAATCGTTAATATTTCAAAACTTTCCAAGAAAAGTCACTAATTTTAGCATTTGTCATCATAGTATATACACTGATCACCAACATACTCAAATTACAGCACTCTAGCTATATATTAAATAATTTTAAAAATTACTCAAACATCAAATTATATTCTTTGGTTTCTCTCTTATAACAAATGTATAAATGTTCATAGTGTGACAGCTGGTGTAAAATTTGCAAGGAAACTTATCCTTTAATATATGCATTGAAGAGTAACATACTCAAATTACAGCATTCTACTACAAACTAATTACAAATAATGTAATTTAAGAAAATTATCAAAAAACATTTTACATATCTAAAACTGTTTTTAATACATATCTTGAAAAAAAAGAGTGAACTTATCTAAGAGTGTAGTTAATATCTAATTATCTAAAAAAAGTGAGTTATAATATCAAAAATATTAATAATATCAAAAATTTTGAAAATAGTTTAATGTGACTGTTTATAGTTTAAATTAAAAAAATAAAAATAAAAATGGAGGAAGCACCAAATCCAGATACTTCAACACTTCACTTAAAATAATAATTATTTTATCTTAAAATAAAAATTGTGTTATCTAGAGTTAATTATATTTTCAATGTTCTCCTAGATGGTCTGAAAGTGTTCTGAATGGTTTGAAAACGTTTCGCAATAAAGGATTTTGACAATTAAGTACAGAACCCTATCGGCATGTTGAAATTATATTTACGATATTTTGATAGAGCTCGTCGAGACCTTTCATTGGATACCCCACATGCCTATATTTGAAGTAAAACTTTCTGACTTAAGTCTGTCTTGGGGTTCTGCAACCCATTGGTCGGCGTTTCATTATATCTCTTGTAACTTTTGAACGGTTTGTTCGATTTGAGTGAAATTTTCGGTGAATTTATACTAATTTCAAATATCTATATTAATGTCAAACGTATTAATAACCATAGAGCATTTTGATATACTTTAAATTAAATTGGAAGTCGAATAAATGTCTTGTACGGAACTTTGTAGCTTTGTAGAGTTTTTGAATGAGATTTTTAGATAGTGCTCGTCGAGACCTTTTAGTTGATACCCTACACGCCTATATTTGAAGTAAAACTTTTAAACTTATATCTTAAACGAAGTTCTGCAACCCATTCGATTCGATTAGATAATAATGATTGGAGGAAGGGACTCTACTAACGGCAAAAATATTATTGAAAAAGATTTTAGAAGAAAGGACTCTACTGACGAGCAACATTATTAACAAAAAATTATGAATAGGGAAAGGTACTCTACTGACTAGCAAACTTTAGGCTTGATCTAGAAAATATAAAAAGGACTCTACTGACAAGCAAACTTAATTTTGATCTGCAATATAAAAAAGGAGCAGGTTGATCATAATTACAGTTTGCTCGCAAGTAGAGTCTCTTTTTTAACTTATTAATATATAAATATAAATATCTTGTACTTTAAGTATGATTTTTAGATTTTAGAACTTTGTAGCTTTGTAGAGTTTTTGAATGAGATTTTTAGATAGTGCTCGTCGAGACCTTTCATTTGATACCCTACACGCCTATATTTGAAGTAAAACTTTCTGACTTATATCTGTCCTCGTGCTATGCAACTCAATGGTCGGCTTCTGTTACATCTCTTGTAACTTTTGAACGGTTCGTTCGATTTGAATGAAATATTTGGTGAATTTGTAATAAATTAAAATATCTATAATATTGTCTAATGTATTAATAACCCTAGAGCAATTTGATAAACTTTAAATTGAATCGGAAGCCGAATAAATGTTTTGTACGGAACCTTGTAGCTTTGTACAGTTTTTGAATGAGATTTTTAGATAAATGATATATAGATGGAGCTCATCGAGACCTTTCATTTGATACCCCACATGCCTATATTTGAAGCAAACCTTTCAAACTTATATCTGTCTTCGGGTTCTGCAACCCAATGGTCGGCTTCTGTTACATCTCTTGTAACTTTTGAACGGTTTGCCCGATTTGAATGAAACATTCAAATATATTTGATGTCACAAAGTATTAATTGATTTTTTGGCAACCCATTGGTTTACCTTTTATTGTATCAAGTAGAGTCCCATTTTCTTTTCTTATAAATGTACGTTTATATATATAGATATATATATATATATATATATATATATATATATATATATATATACATATATATTAATTGTTTAATATGAACAAAACAGCACTCAGATTTGTTTAACACAACTTTATTTTATGATTACAGACGTTTCGAGACCATGGTGTGTCTCATCTTCAGTGTAATTTCAAAAACAGTTACTTATATACTACACATTCTTTAATAATTTATTTAAATTTCATTTAATTTTTGATATACAAAAAACACCAACTATTCCTTGCAATGCTTGACACAGTACTAAAGAAACATACTCGTATAACACTTACAGAAATATTCTAAACAAATTTGAAGTACTTATATAGATGGAGACAGAGATACATGACAGAGATGGATACATATATATATATACACATATATATATATATATATATATATATATATATTTAAATATATATTCCTTTTCTGCAGGGAATATTTATTTCGAGTATTTTAAATCCGACATTGAAATATCATCCAAGTCCACAAAGGACATTACTCATGTCGGATTGAGAAATAAATCACACACGAAATACAGGTATATATATATGTATATATATATATATCATATAAATTAAACTTTTTAGACGTGACTGTACACAAAATTGACAACATTATTTGCACAAATTGGTACAGAAAATCTACATGGTCAGGAAGATACCTTCATTACGCGTCATATTGTCCCAAAAATTATAAAGTCAATACAATCATTTCTTTGATAGACCACACAATCATATTGTCTCACTCTTCTTTTCATACCCAAAACACAACATTAGTAACTAAAACTTTATTAGAAAACGGATATCCCCTCACCCTCATCAATTCCATTACCAATAAAAGACTTTCCTATCATAAAAGTAACAATTATCAATCCATCTCCAAGTTATTCCAAGACAACAATATTAAACCAACTTTTCACAGCATGCCTTACATTGAAGGCTTATTTGATTATTTTGCCAAATTACTCAAAGAAGAAAATATTTTCATTTCAGGAACAGCATTCCATCGAAAACTCACATAATTTCACCTTTGAACCCAATATTTTATATAGAGAGGATTGTACTTTTAAAAGACTTTTTTGTGAAAGCAGTTTAATCTTTTTGAATTCGTCAAATAGTTTTGTCAAAGACACTCGTAATACAACTTCCAAACTAACAACATGTTCGTTTGGAAAAAGCTTTTTTTTTTTTTTTATAATAAAATATATCATTCATTTTAATTTTGCAATATTTTTTTAAAAATTTTTCATAACTCGACGTTTCATCAATTTTTTATTTCACTTTTATTTATTTTTTTGTGCAATTTTGTGTTTTTGTGTTGTTTTTCAAAGTTTATTTGTATGCACTGAAGATGGGTCAAATCAAGACCCGAAACGTATGTTCTCTATAAATAAAAACATTTTTCATTAAAACTGTTTTTTAATTACTGGATGGATGCCCAAGAAACAATTTTATTATATGTATATATATATATATATATATATATATATATATATATACATAATATTTCTCAACATTTACTAAAGCAATATTTCCTCTTTTTTCGTAAATTACCAAACAAGAGCCATAAAAAATCATTTTTGCCAAGAATTCCGTGCATTGTCCTTTACATCTGGCAGACAGAAATCCATATCAGTGTGTTTAAGTCTTGTGTAGTCGTAACATCTACAAATATCTTCCAAAAAAATCGAGTGTTTTTAACAAAAAAAATATTAGTGATATGGATATATAAATTATTACAGGTAAATAATTTTTGCTTCTCAATTTTATATAAAACCTTTTTTAGTTAATTCTTATTACTCTTTACCCCGGTACATAATCCATTCCTTTATAAAAATTTTTTCTAATTAATCTGTAATGACCATCGTTAATTAATGTTAATCAATATTTTTAAAAAGACATTGTATTTGACAGAATAAACCTGATGATGGAACGTACCTAGTTCCGAAACGTCGTATTAAACATCTTCAAAAAACAAATTGTTTTTTATTATTGGATTTACTGTTCGGAAAAGAAACAATCAATATATATATATATATATATATATATATATATATATATATATATATCTTGATAGTTTTTTCGACGTTGAAACATATTTCAAAGTAACTAGCAGCCCATTCGTCGAAATAAAAAAGGTATAAAGTATAAAAACTTTTATTTATACGTTTCGACACAAGATGCGTGTCATCATTCAGCAACTACAACAATTTGAAAAGGTTTAAAAAAATTGAACAACCCAGATAAAGAAACAAAATTTAGATCTTTGTGTTGTAACAAACTTTTATCTTTCATCAAAAATAATAATTCAAAATTTAGTTCCCTTCCTTTACATTCAGAAATTGTTAGAGATTTAAAATTGTGCAAAAAGTTTTTGAGGGATAATCCAGATATCTTAGTTACCAGAGCTGATAAGGGCAATCTTACTGTGGTTTTGGATAGGTCGGATTATTTTTCAAAAACTTATGATTTATTAAACGACGAAACTTTTTATAAACCTTTAACTAACGACCCCACCGATCATTTAAATAGACAAACGCACAAACTCATTGGCAATTTAATTACAAAAAAATAAATCTCCAAATCATTAGGTTTTTCTTTAAAAGTTTTTTATCCCAGTTTTCCCAAGCTGATTTGTCTTCCTAAAATTCACATTTCCTAATTTACCTCTCAGACCTATAGTTTCCGATTTGAATTCTCCCTTAAGTAGACTCTCCAAACATATCAGCTCCGTTCTCTCTAAGGTTACTGTTTTATCTAAATTTAATGTTTCCAATTCTTTTGATTTAGTAAAAAATTTAAAGAATTTTACAATTCCTTCCAATTCTTCCTTTGTTAGTTTTGATGTCATCTCCCTTTTCACGAACATTCCTTGGGATTTGGCTTTAGAAGCTGTTTCTGCCCGTTGGAATAATATCCAACCACACACTTCGATTGACTTGGTTTGGTTTAAGACGATTTTAAATTTCATATTTGTTAACACTTACTTTTGTTTTGATGATCAATTTTATTCGCAGATTTTTGGTTTACCCATGGGGTCTAGTATTAGCCCCCCTGTGGATTTTTAGAAAATTTTGTTTTATCTATTCTTTCTGTTCCACCTCACCTTTATTATAGATATGTTGATGACGTTCTGTTGTGCCTTGACGATTCTCAGATTGTAGACACATTAGACTCTTTTAATTCTTTTAACAAACATTTGCAGTTCACCTGTGAGATTGAGTCGGATGACTCTATTAGTTTTTTAGACTTAAGAATTACTAAAAATAAAGTAAACAATTCTGTCCTGACTGATTGGTATCAGAAACCAACGTGGTCAGGAAGATATTTAAATTATTTGTCTTTTCATTCGCGTTCCATTAAAATTTCTGTCATTATCTCTCTTATAGACAGGGCTATTTTACTAAGTAACAGTATGTTTTGGGAAAAAAATTTGACTCTTATTCGTTCCGTTCTCAAAGACAATAGCTACCCTTCGCACTTGGTCAACAACATCATTAATATTAGATTAATTTATTTACAAACGAATTCTAATAATTCATTTTCACCTTCTTGTTCAAATTCAATAGCTTCCTCTTCCGCCCAATACAAAGGAACTATCTGTTTACCTTTTTTAAGCAATTTTTAATATTTTTTAAAAAAGTTATTTTCTTCAGAAGGATTCCGATTAGTTTTTAGTTTTGATAATACGTTTAATTGCCTTTTTTCGGTTCTTAAGTCTGGAACCCCGTCTGATAGGGTCACCGATTCTGTTTACAGGTTGGATTGCAATGATTGCAACATGTGTTATATTGGAGAAAGTTCCCAGTATATTTATAAGAGAGTTAATCAACATATTATAATTCAAAAAATCCAAACCAATTCAAAACGATGTTTTCAGATCATATGCTCAATCTCAATCACACTTTTAACACTTCACATCCGGTTATCCTTTATATCGAAAAAAATAGTGACCTTAGAAAATTTGCTGAATCCTTTTTTATTTCATTGAATTCCTCCTCTTGTGTTAATAAACGCAATTCATCCCACCTTTTACATGATAGTTACCAGATTGTTATTGTTAACTTCCCGTAGGGTAAGTTATAGTAATCGCAAAAAAATCGAAAATGAAAATTTTTATATATCTTTACGTTTCAGAGGTTTCTGAATATTTTGGCATACCTTAGAAAAAATGGATGTATGTGTGTGTGTGTGTGTGTGTGTGTGTGTATGTATGTATGTATGTATGTATGTATGTATGTATGTATGTACGTGTGTGTATGTATGTGCGGATACAAATTTTCGTCGACGATTTCGGTAACACGGATCAACCGATTTGAATAATTCAAAAAACATTCGATTTGTATTGATAAGGAGACGTGCTGATTAGTTTTTGGCGAAGTCAGGTCTAGCCGTTCCAAAGATACGGGGCAAAAAGTGCCGAAAACGGTAACTCAGTTTTTAAGAGAACGGAGCGTCCGATTTAATAATTGAAAAACATTTTACTTGTATTGATAAGGTGAAGAACCGATCAAATTTTCATAAAGGCAGGTCCAGCGGTCTCGGAGATCTAATGAAAAAAGTAAAAAAAAATGCCATTTGGCGGTCAAAAATGATCATTAGACATATGCACATCAAATTATGAGATATTTTATAGAGATTTTAACAATAAGTATAATTTTGGCTTACATTCCTATGGGTTCCGTACCAATGTTTACGCGTTAGACGTCGACGCGGCGCTTACGCGGTTTGATATTTCGTCTTTATGCAGTTAAAGCAGTATGATTGCTTTGAAAAAAAGTTTAGATCTTTCAAAATATGTCAAAATAAAGAAAACATTTTCTTTTTTCAAAAAAAAAAAATTAAAAAAAAAAAAATTAAAAAAAATTTTTTCTTTTTCAAAAAAATGTAATTTTTTGTCTAATTGTTTGTCAAAAATCTTATTTTTTCGAAGTAAATTTTTTTCAAAAATGTTAATCGTTTTTAAAAAAATAATAATTTTTGGTACGGGAAGTTCCAGCAATTTGCCTTGAGGCACGATGCCTTAATTGCCTTAAGACAGAATTCCACTTACAGCTAGTTTCATTAAAAAAACAAAAATTAATTTGCTTATCTCTTTTATATTATTTTTTACAATTTTGTTTTTTCTTGTTCTAACTTTTACATGGTTTGCTGTTTCCTTTTGATCAATTCCATTTAAAGCACTGTGTTCGAGGCGTTTTCGT
This sequence comes from Ctenocephalides felis, assembly GCF_003426905.1. Taxonomy (NCBI): domain Eukaryota; kingdom Metazoa; phylum Arthropoda; class Insecta; order Siphonaptera; family Pulicidae; genus Ctenocephalides; species Ctenocephalides felis. The sequence continues at coordinate 19,926 of NW_020539416.1, forward strand.
GTCTCGAGAATTTGTCCTTGATGCGTCCCCTCCCATTCCTATCAATACGCCTATTGAAATAATTCAGTCGAGTCTAGATGCTCGGTATGGGCGTGCTTCTAGCTTCACAATGATGTATTTCATAACTTTTAGTCAAATTAGTTTTCAAATCTTTTAGTTATTCATAATTTTTTCTAAAAAAATGTTTTTTTCTAATATGTTATTAAGTTTAATTTTTTAAAATAAATTTTTGTTGAGTGTTTTTGTCCTGCGGTGTGTATAATGTTTCTCTATGCTATAATTAATCTATATTGTTGTTTATATTAGTTAATAAAATTTTCAAATTGTTGTAGTTGCTGAATGATGACACGCATCTTGTGTCGAAACGTATAAATAAAAGTTTTTATACTTTATACCTTTTTTATTTCGACGAATGGGCTGCTAGTTACTTTGAAATATTATATTTTTCTTTTTAGGCTAGAAAATAAATACAATTGACAAGCAAAGTACAAATACTTAAAAACTACAAAGGTCAAAGTCGTGGACAAAATATGACAAAAAAGAAAAAAAAATTGAAAGATGTATAAAAGTTTTTAAATCATAATGATGAATGGTTAAGATAAATTGCATCCTTGAAGTTTGAAATAAAGACTACTGTGTAAAGTAAAATGAATTTATGAAGAAAAATGTATGAACTGAGTAGACTGAAACTAAGAGAAATGCATATGATCAACTACTTTTGCTAGAAAAACTACAGGACTTTGAAGAAAGTGTCGTAGTGCAAAACGCGTGGAAAAAGATTGAGCAATAGCAAGTTTAAAAAAACGAAAACCATAAGAGATTCCACCTTATTTCACATGTGCTTTCGAATAAAGCACAAATAGTTTGTAGGTTAAAATATATAAACAATAAAAAAACACCTGCATATGAAAATATTATCACAAAATAATATTTCATATTCAATAATATTTTGATTGCGTGCACCATAAATAAACTTGATATAATTAAAGTCCACAAAGAACAAATAATTGAAACAAAGTTTAGGCGCAAACTACAAAAGTACATAACAGGCAACAAGTTCAGAACTATTACTGAACCGCTGCGATACAGTTGTCCTCTACCTCATTAACATTATTTTGTTATCCTCGATTTCCAAAAGTTCCTGCTCTGATGGGCAAAGTAGTAGAAACAATTTCCCTAATAGTGAATTTGAGTAAAATGCAAATGCAAACTATGTTCTATACTGAAAATTACGATAATGGTCTATTTACTAAACTAGTGGGGTGGTGCATGGCATCGTGCTTTAAGGCAAACTGCTGGAACTTCTCGTACCGTAATTAAAAATCTTGGTACTGAATCCAAAAAAACTTTCACAAAATGTGTACACATTATTAAAATCTTTATAATTTATATATTATAAATCTGATAATTCAATAAACATTTTTTGCCGCCAAATGACATTTTTGTACTTTTTTTATTGAGAGTCCATAACCGATGGACTTGCCTTCCCAAAAATTCAATCAGTTGTTCATCATGTCAACAAGTAAAATGTTTTTTGAGTTATTAAAATTTTTGAGTTACCGTTTTGGCACTTTATGCCCCGTATTTTCGGAACGGCTGGACCTACCTTCGCCAAAAACTAATCAGCACGTCTCCTTATCAATATGATTCGAATGTATTATGAATTATTCAAATCGGTCGATCGGTGTTCCCGAAATCGTCGAAGAAAAATCCTTGAAACGTAAGGATATACAAAAATTTTCATTTTTGGTTTTTTGCGATTACTATCCTTTCCTAATCCTTATTAACAAATGTACAAAACTACACAAACAGAATAGAAGAATCACAATTTGTCAACTGACACAAAAATAAACACTGACGTTTCTTACTAACCAATATCAAACATTTGACTTGAGAATACTTTTTCATCGGCTCACTAACGCCAAATTTGCGACTACAATAGGACCCCTAACTAATCCTTCTGAACGCGTCTTTATCAAAACATACTCTATGCTCAAAATGTCAACTTGAATTCCGAACGACTATAACCGTGTAAAGTGATAATATTTTCTAGAACAAATGCAAGTGTAGTTAGATTCATTATATTATTTAGATATTTGAAAAAAATATATTATTAAATAGTACTAATCCATATTTTTTGAATATACGCAGTGAAAATATCTGAAGGAACAATTATGAATGATCAGAAAAATTAAAATTGAGCCACCAGAATATTCAATGGAAGACATTAAACTTGAAAATGAATTTGATGATCTTACAGGTATTGTTAAGTCTGAATCATGTTTAGAAGATGATAAAACTTGTCTGGAAAGATTTATGAACTCCGCAGTAATTATTGAAGAAGAAGTCAAACATGAGTTAATCGATACATCTGCTTATGCATGTGACATCAGTAATAGATAATTTGAAAAAGCGCACCGTTGTCCACATACCTAGAAATGGCAAAAAAGGCAACATTAAATACAATGTATGTGATAAGACATTTCAAATATTCATTACGATTGCAACATCACATGATTACTCATAACACAGAACGCCCTATCGAATGCCAAATCTGTCATAGCCGTTCAATGAAAAAAGCACTTTGGCAAAACATATGCACATTCATACAGGAGAACGCTCTTTCAAATGTAAGATATGCAATCAGACATTCACACAAAAGCTAATATGAAATTACACATGATCACTCATACCAAAGAGCATTTTTCAAATGCGATATATGCACAAAAATGTTATTTAAGAAGGCACATGATCGCTCATACCAAAGAGCGTCC
>NW_020539417.1:0-20378 GCF_003426905.1 Ctenocephalides felis
GTTGAAATTATATTTACGATATTTGTGATAGAGCTCGTCGAGAGACCTTTATTGGATACCCCACATGCCTATATTTGAAGTAAAACTTTCTGACTTAAGTCTGGTCTTGGGGTTCTGCAACCCATTGGTCGGCGTTTATTATATCTCTTGTAACTTTTGAACGGTTTTTCGTTTTGAGTGAAATTTTCGGTGAATTTATACTAATTTCAAATATCTATATTAATGTCAAACGGATTAATAACCATAGAGCATTTTGATATACTTTAAATTAAATTGGAAGTCGAATAAATGTCTTGTACGGAACTGTGTAGCTTTGTAGAGTTTTTGAATGAGATTTTTAGATAGTGCTCGTCGAGACCTTTTAGTTGATACCCTACACGCCTATATTTGAAGTAGTAAACTTTTAAACTTATATCTTAAACGAAGTTCTGCAACCCATTCGATTCGATTAGATAATAATGATTGGAGGAAGGGACTCTACTAACGGCAAAAATTTATTGAAAAAGATTTTAGAAGAAAGGACTCTACTGACGAGCAACATTATTAACAAAAAATTATGAATAGGGAAAGGTACTCTACTGACTAGCAAACTTTAGGCTTGATCTAGAAATATAAAAAGGACTCTACTGACAAGCAAACTTAATTTTGATCTGCAATATAAAAAAGGAGCAGTTGATATCATATTACAGTTTGCTCGCAAGTAGAGTCTCTTTTTTAACTTATTAATATATAAATATAAATATCTTGTACTTTAAGTATGATTTTTAGATTTTAGAACTTTGTAGCTTTGTAGAGTTTTTGAATGAGATTTTTAGATAGTGCTCGTCGAGACCTTTCATTTGATACCCTACACGCCTATATTTGAAGTAAAACTTTCTGACTTATATCTGTCCTCGTGCTATGCAACTCAATGGTCGGCTTCTGTTACATCTCTTGTAATTTTGAACGGTTCGTTCGATTTGAATGAAATATTGGTGAATTTGTAATAAATTAAAATATCTATAATATTGTCTAATGTATTAATAACCCTAGAGCAATTTGATAAACTTTAAATTGAATCGGAAGCCGAATAAATGTTTTGTACGGAACCTTGTAGCTTTGTACAGTTTTTGAATGAGATTTTAGATAAATGATATATAGATGGAGCTCATCGAGACCTTTCATTTGATACCCCACATGCCTATATTTGAAGCAAACCTTTCAAACTTATATCTGTCTTCGGGTTCTGCAACCCAATGGTCGGCTTCTGTTACATCTCTTGTAACTTTTGAACGGTTTGCCCGATTTGAATGAAACATTCAAATATATTTGATGTCACAAAGTATTAATTGATTTTTTGCAACCCATTGGTTTACCTTTTATTGTATCAAGTAGAGTCCCATTTCTTTTCTTATAAATGTACGTTTATATATATAGATATATATATATATATATATATATATATATATATATATATATATACATATAATTAATTGTTTAATATGAACAAAACAGCACTCAGATTTGTTTTAACACAACTTTATTTTATGATTACAGACGTTTCGAGACCATGGTGTGTCTCATCTTCAGTGTAATTTCAAAAACAGTTACTTATATACTACACATTCTTTAATAATTTATTTAAATTTCATTTAATTTTTGATATCAAAAAAAACACCAACTATTCCTTGCAATGCTTGACACAGTACTAAAGAAACATACTCGTATAACACTACAGAAATATTCTAAACAAATTTGAAGTACTTATATAGATGGAGACAGAGATACATGACAGAGATGGATACATATATATATATACCACATATATATATATATATATATATATATATATATTTAAATATATATTCCTTTTCTGCAGGGAATATTTATTTCGAGTATTTTAAATCCGACATTGAAATATCATCCAAGTCCACAAAGGACATACTCATGTCGGATTGAGAAATAAATCACACACGAAATACAGGTATATATATATGTATATATATATATATCATATAAATTAAACTTTTAGACGTGACTGTACACAAAATTGACAACATTATTTGCACAAATTGGTACAGAAAATCTACATGGTCAGGAAGATACCTTCATTACGCGTCATATTGTCCCAAAATTATAAAGTCAATACAATCATTTCTTTGATAGACCACACAATCATATTGTCTCACTCTTCTTTTCATACCCAAACACAACATTAGTAACTAAAACTTTATTAGAAAACGGATATCCCTCACCCTCATCAATTCCATTACCAATAAAAGACTTTCCTATCATAAAAGTAACAATTATCAATCCATCTCCAAGTTATTCCAAGACAACAATATTAAACCAACTTTTCACAGCATGCCTTACATTGAAGGCTTATTTGATTATTTTGCCAAATTACTCAAAGAAGAAAATATTTTCATTTCAGGAACAGCATTCCATCGAAAACTCACATAATTTCACCTTTGAACCCAATATTTATATAGAGAGGATTGTACTTTTAAAAGACTTTTTTGTGAAAGCAGTTTAATCTTTTTGAATTCGTCAAATAGTTTTGTCAAAGACACTCGTAATACAACTTCCAAACTAACAACATGTTCGTTTGGAAAAAGCTTTTTTTTTTTTTTTATAATAAAATATATCATTCATTTAATTTTGCAATATTTTTTTAAAAATTTTTCATAACTCGACGTTTCATCAATTTTTTATTTCACTTTTATTTATTTTTTTGTGCAATTTGTGTTTTTGTGTTGTTTTTCAAAGTTTATTTGTATGCACTGAAGATGGGTCAAATCAAGACCCGAAACGTATGTTCTCTATAAATAAAAACATTTTTCATTAAAACTGTTTTTTAATTAATGGATGGATGCCCAAGAAACAATTTTATTATATGTATATATATATATATATATATATATATATATATAATATACATAATATTTCTCAACATTTACTAAAGCAATATTTCCTCTTTTTTCGTAAATTACCAAACAAGAGCCATAAAAAATCATTTTTGCCAAGAATTCCGTGCATTGTCCTTTACATCTGGCAGACAGAAATCCATATCAGTGTGTTTAAGTCTTGTGTAGTCGTAACATCTACAAATATCTTCCAAAAAATCGAGTGTTTTTAACAAAAAAATATTAGTGATATGGATATATAAATTATTACAGGTAAATAATTTTTGCTTCTCAATTTTATATAAAACCTTTTTTAGTTAATTCTTATTACTCTTTACCCCGGTACATAATCCATTCCTTTATAAAAATTTTTTCTAATTAATCTGTAATGACCATCGTTAATTAATGTTAATCAATATTTTTAAAAAGACATTGTATTTGACAGAATAAACCTGATGATGGAACGTACCTAGTTCCGAAACGTCGTATTAAACATCTTCAAAAAACAAATTGTTTTTTATTATTGGATTTACTGTTCGGAAAAGAAACAATCAATATATATATATATATATATATATATATATATATATATATATATCTTGATAGTTTTTTCGACGTTGAAACATATTTCAAAGTAACTAGCAGCCCATTTGTCGAAATAAAAAAGGTATAAAGTATAAAAACTTTTATTTATACGTTTCGACACAAGATGCGTGTCATCATTCAGCAACTACAACAATTTGAAAAGGTTTAAAAAAATTGAACAACCCAGATAAAGAAACAAAATTTAGATCTTTGTGTTGTAACAAACTTTTATCTTTCATCAAAAATAATAATTCAAAATTTAGTTCCCTTCCTTTACATTCAGAAATTGTTAGAGATTTAAAATTGTGCAAAAAGTTTTTGAGGGATAATCCAGATATCTTAGTTACCAGAGCTGATAAGGGCAATCTTACTGTGGTTTTGGATAGGTCGGATTATTTTTCAAAAACTTATGATTTATTAAACGACGAAACTTTTTATAAACCTTTAACTAACGACCCCACCGATCATTTAAATAGACAAACGCACAAACTCATTGGCAATTTAATTACAAAAAAATAAATCTCCAAATCATTAGGTTTTTCTTTAAAAGTTTTTTATCCCAGTTTTCCCAAGCTGATTTGTCTTCCTAAAATTCACATTTCCTAATTTACCTCTCAGACCTATAGTTTCCGATTTGAATTCTCCCTTAAGTAGACTCTCCAAACATATCAGCTCCGTTCTCTCTAAGGTTACTGTTTTATCTAAATTTAATGTTTCCAATTCTTTTGATTTAGTAAAAAATTTAAAGAATTTTACAATTCCTTCCAATTCTTCCTTTGTTAGTTTTGATGTCATCTCCCTTTTCACGAACATTCCTTGGGATTTGGCTTTAGAAGCTGTTTCTGCCCGTTGGAATAATATCCAACCACACACTTCGATTGACTTGGTTTGGTTTAAGACGATTTTAAATTTCATATTTGTTAACACTTACTTTTGTTTTGATGATCAATTTTATTCGCAGATTTTTGGTTTACCCATGGGGTCTAGTATTAGCCCCCTGTGGATTTTTAGAAAATTTTGTTTTATCTATTCTTTCTGTTCCACCTCACCTTTATTATAGATATGTTGATGACGTTCTGTTGTGCCTTGACGATTCTCAGATTGTAGACACATTAGACTCTTTTAATTCTTTTAACAAACATTTGCAGTTCACCTGTGAGATTGAGTCGGATGACTCTATTAGTTTTTTAGACTTAAGAATTACTAAAAATAAAGTAAACAATTCTGTCCTGACTGATTGGTATCAGAAACCAACGTGGTCAGGAAGATATTTAAATTATTTGTCTTTTCATTCGCGTTCCATTAAAATTTCTGTCATTATCTCTCTTATAGACAGGGCTATTTTACTAAGTAACAGTATGTTTTGGGAAAAAAATTTGACTCTTATTCGTTCCGTTCTCAAAGACAATAGCTACCCTTCGCACTTGGTCAACAACATCATTAATATTAGATTAATTTATTTACAAACGAATTCTAATAATTCATTTTCACCTTCTTGTTCAAATTCAATAGCTTCCTCTTCCGCCCAATACAAAGGAACTATCTGTTTACCTTTTTTAAGCAATTTTTAATATTTTTTAAAAAAGTTATTTTCTTCAGAAGGATTCCGATTAGTTTTTAGTTTTGATAATACGTTTAATTGCCTTTTTTCGGTTCTTAAGTCTGGAACCCCGTCTGATAGGGTCACCGATTCTGTTTACAGGTTGGATTGCAATGATTGCAACATGTGTTATATTGGAGAAAGTTCCCAGTATATTTATAAGAGAGTTAATCAACATATTTATAATTCAAAAAATCCAAACCAATTCAAAACGATGTTTTCAGATCATATGCTCAATCTCAATCACACTTTTAACACTTCACATCCGGTTATCCTTTATATCGAAAAAAATAGTGACCTTAGAAAATTTGCTGAATCCTTTTTTATTTCATTGAATTCCTCCTCTTGTGTTAATAAACGCAATTCATCCCACCTTTTACATGATAGTTACCAGATTGTTATTGTTAACTTCCCGTAGGGTAAGTTATAGTAATCGCAAAAAAATCGAAAATGAAAATTTTTATATATCTTTACGTTTCAGAGGTTTCTGAATATTTTGGCATACCTTAGAAAAAATGGATGTATGTGTGTGTGTGTGTGTGTGTGTGTGTGTATGTATGTATGTATGTATGTATGTATGTATGTATGTATGTACGTGTGTGTATGTATGTGCGGATACAAATTTTCGTCGACGATTTCGGTAACACGGATCAACCGATTTGAATAATTCAAAAAACATTCGATTTGTATTGATAAGGAGACGTGCTGATTAGTTTTTGGCGAAGTCAGGTCTAGCCGTTCCAAAGATACGGGGCAAAAAGTGCCGAAAACGGTAACTCAGTTTTTAAGAGAACGGAGCGTCCGATTTTAATAATTGAAAAAACATTTTACTTGTATTGATAAGGTGAAGAACCGATCAAATTTTCATAAAGGCAGGTCCAGCGGTCTCGGAGATCTAATGAAAAAAGTAAAAAAAAATGCCATTTGGCGGTCAAAAATGATCATTAGACATATGCACATCAAATTATGAGATATTTTATAGAGATTTTAACAATAAGTATAATTTTGGCTTACATTCCTATGGGTTCCGTACCAATGTTTACGCGTTAGACGTCGACGCGGCGCTTACGCGGTTTGATATTTCGTCTTTATGCAGTTAAAGCAGTATGATTGCTTTGAAAAAAAGTTTAGATCTTTCAAAATATGTCAAAATAAAGAAAACATTTTCTTTTTTCAAAAAAAAAAATTAAAAAAAAAAAAATTAAAAAAAATTTTTCTTTTTCAAAAAAAATGTAATTTTTTGTCTAATTGTTTGTCAAAAATCTTATTTTTTCGAAGTAAATTTTTTTCAAAAATGTTAATCGTTTTTAAAAAAATAATAATTTTTGGTACGGGAAGTTCCAGCAATTTGCCTTGAGGCACGATGCCTTAATTGCCTTAAGACAGAATTCCACTTACAGCTAGTTTCATTAAAAAAACAAAAAATTAATTTGCTTATCTCTTTTATATTATTTTTTACAATTTTGTTTTTTCTTGTTCTAACTTTTACATGGTTTGCTGTTTCCTTTTGATCAATTCCATTTAAAGCACTGTGTTCGAGGCGTTTTCGTGTCTCGAGAATTTGTCCTTGATGCGTCCCCTCCCATTCCTATCAATACGCCTATTGAAATAATTCAGTCGAGTCTAGATGCTCGGTATGGGCGTGCTTCTAGCTTCACAATGATGTATTTCATAACTTTTAGTCAAATTAGTTTTCAAATCTTTTAGTTATTCATAATTTTTTCTAAAAAAATGTTTTTTTCTAATATGTTATTAAGTTTAATTTTTTAAAATAAATTTTTGTTGAGTGTTTTTGTCCTGCGGTGTGTATAATGTTTCTCTATGCTATAATTAATCTATATTGTTGTTTATATTAGTTAATAAAATTTTCAAATTGTTGTAGTTGCTGAATGATGACACGCATCTTGTGTCGAAACGTATAAATAAAAGTTTTTATACTTTATACCTTTTTTATTTCGACGAATGGGCTGCTAGTTACTTTGAAATATTATATTTTTCTTTTTAGGCTAGAAAATAAATACAATTGACAAGCAAAGTACAAATACTTAAAAACTACAAAGGTCAAAGTCGTGGACAAAATATGACAAAAAAGAAAAAAAAATTGAAAGATGTATAAAAGTTTTTAAATCATAATGATGAATGGTTAAGATAAATTGCATCCTTGAAGTTTGAAATAAAGACTACTGTGTAAAGTAAAATGAATTTATGAAGAAAAATGTATGAACTGAGTAGACTGAAACTAAGAGAAATGCATATGATCAACTACTTTTGCTAGAAAAACTACAGGACTTTGAAGAAAGTGTCGTAGTGCAAAACGCGTGGAAAAAGATTGAGCAATAGCAAGTTTAAAAAAACGAAAACCATAAGAGATTCCACCTTATTTCACATGTGCTTTCGAATAAAGCACAAATAGTTTGTAGGTTAAAAATATATAAACAATAAAAAAAACACCTGCATATGAAAATATTATCACAAAATAATATTTCATATTCAATAATATTTTGATTGCGTGCACCATAAATAAACTTGATATAATTAAAGTCCACAAAGAACAAATAATTGAAACAAAGTTTAGGCGCAAACTACAAAAGTACATAACAGGCAACAAGTTCAGAACTATTACTGAACCGCTGCGATACAGTTGTCCTCTACCTCATTAACATTATTTTGTTATCCTCGATTTCCAAAAGTTCCTGCTCTGATGGGCAAAGTAGTAGAAACAATTTCCCTAATAGTGAATTTGAGTAAAATGCAAATGCAAACTATGTTCTATACTGAAAATTACGATAATGGTCTATTTACTAAACTAGTGGGGTGGTGCATGGCATCGTGCTTTAAGGCAAACTGCTGGAACTTCTCGTACCGTAATTAAAAATCTTGGTACTGAATCCAAAAAAACTTTCACAAAATGTGTACACATTATTAAAATCTTTATAATTTATATATTATAAATCTGATAATTCAATAAACATTTTTTGCCGCCAAATGACATTTTTGTAACTTATTTTTATTGAGAGTCCATAACCGATGGACTTGCCTTCCCAAAAATTCAATCAGTTGTTCATCATGTCAATACAAGTAAAATGTTTTTTGAGTTATTAAAATTTTTGAGTTACCGTTTTTGGCACTTTATGCCCCGTATTTTCGGAACGGCTGGACCTACCTTCGCCAAAAACTAATCAGCACGTCTCCTTATCAATATGATTCGAATGTATTATGAATTATTCAAATCGGTCGATCGGTGTTCCCGAAATCGTCGAAGAAAAATCCTTTGAAACGTAAGGATATACAAAAATTTTCATTTTTGGTTTTTTGCGATTACTATCCTTTCCTAATCCTTATTAACAAATGTACAAAACTACACAAACAGAATAGAAGAATCACAATTTGTCAACTGACACAAAAATAACACTGACGTTTCTTACTAACCAATATCAAACATTTGACTTGAGAATACTTTTTCATCGGCTCACTAACGCCAAATTTGCGACTACAATAGGACCCCTAACTAATCCTTCTGAACGCGTCTTTATCAAAACATACTCTATGCTCAAAATGTCAACTTGAATTCCGAACGACTATAACCGTGTAAAGTGATAATATTTTCTAGAACAAATGCAAGTGTAGTTAGATTCATTATATTATTTAAGATATTTGAAAAAAAATATATTATTAAATAGTACTAATCCATATTTTTTGAATATACGCAGTGAAAATATCTGAAGGAACAATTATGAATGATCAGAAAATTAAAATTGAGCCACCAGAATATTCAATGGAAGACATTAAACTTGAAAATGAATTTGATGATCTTACAGGTATTGTTAAGTCTGAATCATGTTTAGAAGATGATAAAACTTGTCTGGAAAGATTTATGAACTCCGCAGTAATTATTGAAGAAGAAGTCAAACATGAGTTAATCGATACATCTGCTTATGCATGTGACATAAGTAATAGATAATTTGAAAAATCGCACACGTTTGTCCACATACCTAGAAATGGCAAAAAAGGCAACATTAAATACAATGTATGTGATAAGACATTTCAATATTCATTACGATTGCAACATCACATGATTACTCATAACACAGAACGCCCTATCGAATGCCAAATCTGTCATAAGCCGTTCAATGAAAAAAGCACTTTGGCAAAACATATGCACATTCATACAGGAGAACGCTCTTTCAAATGTAAGATATGCAATCAGACATTCACACAAAAAGCTAATATGAAATTACACATGATCACTCATACCAAAGAGCATTTTTCAAATGCGATATATGCACAAAAATGTTATTTAAGAAGGCACATGATCGCTCATACCAAAGAGCGTCCTTACAAATGTGAAATATGCAATCAGACATGCAAACGAAAATATAATTTGAACTAGTTGGTTTGGTATTTAGCCTTGAGGCAAATTACATGAACTTCCCGACATGTGTAAATAATCGACTTAATCAAAAAAAAGTGTAAATAATATACTTCATCAATCCTACTTTAAAAAAAAACGATAATAATTTTAGCAAAGTTTGACGAATTTTTAAAATTAAACTACTTGTTGTAAGGCCGTAATATTACAGTAAGTTCTATAAGACCATGATGTATATCGCCAAAAAAAGTTCCATGAAAAAAGGCTTAAATTTTTTTTTAACAGTTAATTACAAGAAAACGGCTCGGTAGATTTTCACCTAAAATTAATCAGTATCATTCCCAACCAATATCTTTCGAACAGTTTTTGATTTTTTAAAATCGGTTCGGTAGAATGAGCTTAAATGTGGACGAAAATTTAACACTTTTTTTCAACAGTTAATTACAAGAAAACGGCTCGGTAGATTTTCATCTAAAATTAATCAGTATCATTCCCAACCAATATCTTTCGAACAGTTTTTGATTTTTTAAAATCGGTTCGGTAGAATGAGCTTAAATGTGGACGAAAATTTAACACTTTTTTTCAACAGTTAATTACAAGAAAACCGCTCGGTAGATTTTCATCTAAAATTAATCAGTATCATTCCCAACCAATATCTTTCGAACAGTTTTTGATTTTTTAAAATCGGTTCGGTAGAATGAGCTTAAATGTGGACGAAAATTTAACACTATTTTTCAACAGTTAATTACAAGAAAACCGCTCGGTAGATTTTCATCTAAAATTAATCAGTATCATTCCCAACCAATATCTTTCGAACAGTTTTTGATTTTTTAAAATCGGTTCGGTAGGATGAGCTTAAATGTGGACGAAAAGTTCAACACTTTTTTTCAAATTACAAAGAAACGGCTTGGCAGATCGTTGCACAAAACTGACAAACGATAGTCCTCACCGAAATACATCAAATGGCTTTTAAATTTCTAAAATCGGTTCAGGCGTTTTTGAGAAAACGTCGAACAAAAGTCTAATTTTGACAAATGCCAAAAAGACCATACTGATTTTTGCAAACTTTGACGAATTTTTAAAGCTGGACCAGTTGTCGTAGGGCCGTAATATTTTAGTATGATCTAGAAGACTATGGTATCTATCGTCAAAAAAATAATCATAAAAATCGTCGAAATTTTTTTTTAAAAACTTTATTACAAGAAAACGGCCCGGCCGATCTCTACCAAAAACTAATCAGCACGATTCCCAACCAATATCTTTCGAACGGTTTTTGAATTTTCAAAATCGATTCATAACTGCGGGCTAAAACGTGGACGAAAGAGTTTTCACTTCTCTGCTATTTACGAAGAAACGGTTTGGCCGATCGTCGCACAAAACTGACAAACAATAGTCCTCATCGAGATACATCGAATGGCTTTTAAATTTTTGAAATCGGTCCAGCCGTTTTTGAGAAAACGGCGATTTACGGCAAAAAATCTGTTGGTGCACACGCACACACACACACACACATACACACACACACACACACACACACACACACATACTTTTTCCAAATTTGTTCTCATTCGATTCAGAATGGCTTGAAACGTCGAGAAAACATAAAATTAGCGAATCGGATTTTTTGATGAAAACATAAACTTCTCCTTCGGGAAGTTAAAAACCGCATGTTCACTCACACCAAGGAGCGTCGTTTCAAATGTGAAATATGCTGTAAAACATTCTTACATTCGGGTGACTTAAATAGGCACATGTATATTCATACAGGAGAACGCCGTTTCAAATGTGATATATGCAATCAGACATTCAGACAAAAAGCTAATATGAAATCACACATGACCACTCACACCAAAGAGCGTCCTTTCAAATGTGATACATGCAATAAGGAATTTTCACAATCGAACAACTTGAAGAGACACAAGATGACTGTTCACAGTGGAAAACGTGATGAAGATCAATGAAATATTACCAAGCAGAAACTAACACTGCGTGTGAAATATCTATGAATTACTTATATTTTATTCGCATTGAAAATTTAATTACTGCTGTACAAATATTTAGTACCATGAATAAATTTATATAAATATATTTTTTATATTACAAGATTTACAGATATTTTTACAAATTTTATTAAATTGCATTATTCTTATTAAACAGTACTCAGTTGTAATATTTCAGACAAAATAAATTACAATTTTTGATCCATTAATGCCAATTTATACTGATCAATTAGTAGAATAGAGCAAAATTTTTTGTGGAAAATCCTAAAGAGATTTCAACTGGTGGATTCAAATTGCTGGAACTTTTGAAATTTTGAAAATCCGAATTTATTTTGATATTCAAAAAAATAATTTTTATGGTACCTAAAAAAAAGTCAACTAAAAAAATTTTTTTTCAAAAACAATCGTTTCGTCAATACAAGCAGAAAGTTTTTTGAATCGTTCAAATCGCATGCTTATTTCTCTCAAAAACTGCCATTTTTTGCACATTTAGCTGCGTATCTCCAAAACGGCTGGACCTGCCTATGCCAAAGACTTATCACCACTTTTCCCCATCATTTCGAATTAAATGTTTTTTGGATCATTCAAATCAGATACTCGGTTCTATGTTCAAAAACTCGATTTCTATTTTGTGCACTCTTTGCTCCGCTTTGAAGTAAAAAAACTTTTCCCAAATGCGATTGTTTTGTCAATACAAGCAGAAAGTTTTTTGAATCATTCAAATCGAATGCTCCGTTCTCTCAAAAACTAGCATTTTTTGCACATTTAACTCTTTATCTCCAAAACGGCTCCACCTGTCTTTACCAAAAACTAAAGACCTCAAACTAATTTTTGTAATTCTCGACATTTTGAAGGTTTCTGAACACTTGGTCATACCTCAGAAAAAATGGATGTGCGTGTGTGTTTTGTGTGTCCGCATTTTTTCGTTCACGTTTCGGACGCACGGATCAACCGATTTGAATGGTTCAAAAAATATTCGATCTCTTAATAGGGAGATATGTGCTAATTAGTTTTTGGTAGAGGCAGGTGCAGCTGTTACGGAGATAAAAAACAAAGAGTGCAGAAAATAAAATTTTTTGATAAGATAAGAGTTTTTGAGAGAACGGAGTATCCGATTTGAATGATCTAAAAAACATTCAATTTGTAATTATTGGGAGAAGTGGTGATTAGTTTTCGGCAAAGGCAGGTGCAGCCATTTCGAAGATAGAGAGCTAAATTTACAAAAATAGCAGTTTTTGAGAGAACTAAACGCCCGATTTGAATGATTCAAAGAACTTTCTGCTTGTTTTAACAAAATAATTGCTTTTAGAAAAAATGTGTTTCAATTTTTTTGTCACTTTTTTTTGTATATCAAAAATGATTCAGATTTTAATTTTAATTATGACTAAAGTTCTAATATACTTTGCAATTCAGTTAATATAATTCTTATAAATATTCTACAATGTTACAATACTTATAATAATCTATATGAAAACATTTAATATTTCTCGAATATTTCGTTACGTTGCGGGAAGTTCCAGCAAAAAAAGTACCATGACTAAAATCGACTTATTTTTTTTTTCAACAGCTAATTACAATAAAACGGCTCGGTAGATTTTCACCTAAAACTAATCAGTATAATTCCCAGCTAATATTTTTTAAACAGTTTTTGATTTTTTAAAATCGATTCGGTAGTATATTGCTTAAATGCAGACGAAAAGTTTAACACTTTTTTTCAAATTTCAAAGGAACGACTCGGCCGCTTGTCGCACAAAACTGAGAAGCGATAATCCTCATCGAGATACATCATATGGCTTTTAAATTTCTGAAATCGGTTCAGGCGTTTTTGAGTAAATGTCGATGAATGGTCTAATTTTGACAAATGCGAATAAACGATACTAATTTTTGCAAACTTTGACGAATTTTTAAAGCTAAACGAGTTGTCGTAAGGCCGTAATATTTAAGTATGATCTGGAAGACTATTGTATCTTTCGTCAAAAAAATAATAAAAAAACGCCGAAAAAAAATTTTTAACACTTTATTACAAGAAAACGGCCCGGCCGATCTCTACCAAAAACTAATCAGCACGATTCCCAACCAATATGTTTCGAACGGTTTTTTAATTTTCATAATCGATTCAGAATTTCGGGCTAAAACGTGGACAATTTTTTTTCATTTTTATGCGATTTAACGGCTTGGCTGATCGTCGCGTAAATTTGATAAACGCTAGTCCTCATCGAAATACATCAAATGGCTTTTAAATTTTTGAAATCAGTCCAGCCGTTTTTGAGAAAAGGTCGATTTACGGCAAAAAATCTGTTCACATACACATACTTTTCCAAATTTATTCTCATTCGATTCAAAATGTCTTGAAACGTCGAGAAAACATAGAATTAGCGAATCAAGTTTTTTGATGACATAAACTTCTCCTCCGGAAAGTTAACTAAATTTTAATTTAATAAGTGAATGATTGGAACCAACAAATTTGACGTTTTTAAAGTCAAATAATGGGTAGTTCAAATTCCAAACACTAGATGCACCAGGGTCTGTGATGTAATGTATACTCTTCTTTTATCTATGAATGTATACACATCCAATGTAGATTAATATTACACAGAAACAATTACTCTATGAATAGTTGGAACAAAAGCGAGACGAAACTTTGTTTCGGTATCTTTCTTCAGGGCCTTTTCACTTAGAACAAAATCCTCGTTCAGAAGGAATACTTAGGGGTCCATTTGTAGTCGCAGATTTGGCGCTAGTGAGCCGATGAAAAAGTATTTTCAAATGTTTTATGTTGGTTACTAGAAACGTCAGTGTTATTTTTGTGTAAGTTTACAAAATGGCGATTCTTGTTTGTTCTCTTCTTGTGGTTGTATATTTGTTAATAAAGATTTCATCAGGAATTGCTCTCAAATGCTTAGCCCTTTGACAATATGAATAGAACAGCTTCAAACTCATATGGAGGACATAATTACTACATTACTACGTAGTGCATTGACATATTAGTCTAATCATTAGTCTAATCACTTTAAGGAAAGAGGTCAGTTCTAAGAAATTGTGTAAGAAATCAGTATGCGCTTCTACAATAAAGACATAATACACAAATAAAAAGCTGTTCCAGCTGTTTAAAATTGGATTACCACTTCACACGGATCTGAATATACTTGGGAGAAAATGAATTGCTTAAGAATGTCAAGTTTTGCACGGGATGATTATTAGTTAACGAGAGTAAAGAATGACAGACGATGTAATGAACTAACACTATATGCATTATTCACTAAATTTCAATAAATATATTAATAAGTAGAAAAAAGTGTAGAAGTTATTCCAGTAGATTAGATGTGATATCTATTATATATAAACCAACAGTGTATTTGTTGATTTATATTTCGATTTGATTGTATATTTATTATAATATAATATTATCTAGTATATTTTTGTTACCATTGTATTAGTACAAAACATAATACGATTGTAATACCAAATTTAGTTTCAAGTACCCGTGTACTAAAATTCATTAATTTTTATTTCAAATTTTGCGCCATTATTTTGAATGCCAAAAGCAGCGCCATCACGTCGAGCGGAGGACCCTTTAAGTATTCCTTCTGAACGTAAAAATCGGGAGAGAGAAACGTCTATATGAACACGGGGTATTCTAGTATTGTCTAGGTCTTTCTTCGTAGTCTGCGGACTTTCCTAATTCGATCAATTGCATTCGATCACAACAAGTGACGTTTAACGAATGAAATCACAGTTATAATCGCCTTTCATTCGGCATGTCCATTGTTCTCGTTTATTATAGTTGACTTGTACGAAGTTAGAATTTGTGGACGATATTCGTGCTGATTGATTTGAACGCCCGCTAAAGTCTGTCTGTCAGCGCTCCGATTCAATTATCGCAACTATATAGTAAGAAATAGGCCGTTAAATGTTAAACGAGGCGCAGCCGAGGCACAAGTTTATTAATAAATTTATAAGGTAATTACAAGCAGAGCGATTCGTTTATGTCTTTATGGTTTAGTTTCAAACATAACTTTATCATTTTGTAATATTGGCATTACTTTTGTTAGATGATTTCTCTCTAAAATAAACAGGCGTAGCTTTGTAAAACTACGAAATTTGAAAAATTAATTTAAAAACTCTGTTTAGTTTATATTGTTCCGAATATAAAGTACCGGTTTATTTTTAACCCTTTCAATACAAAATTGGTGGCTTCTGCCAACCTGTGTGTACGAGTCTCGCCTAATAGGCGACATTTGTGTGTCGAACATTGCATCAATATTCATCACTAGGGTTTATACAAAAACCGACATTTCAGAAAACCGGTTTTCGCATTTTAATTCTACTAAAAAACCGGTTTTAACCGGTTTTCGAATTTTATATAGAAAATAAATTTTTGCTCGAATATTCTGTAATTTATCCGCAAGTTTAGTGCGATTTAATGCAGTATTTGACTGAATTTATTTATTGCTCAATTTTATGGATAGTAAACAAAATTATTTTAATTTTAATTAGTAGAACAAAAAATTAATAGTTTATCTGGATTAAATAACTTTGAAAATAATTACTCATTCATGCATCATTTTCACACACAAAAATGAAAATATTTTTATGATAGTGAAAAGAAAGTTTTCGAATAAATGAAAATAATACATTTTTAAATAAAAAACATTCACTGAATTAAAAAAAAAATTAAAAAATATTAGATAGGTACATTTTGATACAATACTTGTTAATATCAATTTTAGTTTTAAAAACAATTAAGCTAAACTCGGGTATTGCCTATTCCGAGCAAATTTAATTAATTAATATTAAACATTCTAAATGTTTGGTTTTATAAAATATGATTTCAAAAAACGTCTATCGAATTGCTACTTAGACGTGTTCTTTGTTTACTCACAAAATAAATTTTCCTTAAATAGAAAATACTCTCATACTTGCGACCAAATTATGCTTAATTGTTTTTAAAGCCTGATATAATAATTCTAAGTTTTTTGTTCTTTATTTTATTGCTTCTAGGGTTTAAAACTCTTTTTTTTTTAAGTTTGAGTAGAGGAAGTTACTTCTTCAAGAAGAAGTCACACTGATATAAATTAATATATACACTGGTATAAAAATCATGATTTCACAAATCAAAACGACTTCATCTATCTTTTATATGTGGCTATATCTGTCATTTTCCATTTGCATAGTGAAAACCGACTTTTTTCACTAAAAAAACGGTTTTCGAATTCCATAATTTTCGCCAAAAAGCCGGTTTTTAAAACCGGTTTTTGAAAATCGACAAACCCTATCCATCACTATGTATTGAATTATTGAGAATTCTAATTTGTTATTGCAGTACTTAGTTCTTTAAAATGAAATTTCTAAAATATTTTTTATTTATAACACAGGCCCACAAAAAAAGTTGTCTGTATTGGGCGTTCAACATATGTTTTCCAATGTAGTTTTCATTTCTGAATACGAATATGAAGTCAAAATTGGGGAACAAACTATATAAATAGAAACATTATTATAAAAACGACAAAATCTCCAATCCAGACATTCTTTTTATTATAATTAAAATCGTATAATTTCTGTCGTTTCTTGGCCCCTTTCACCTTAAACGACTGTAATGCAAAATGCTTCTTACAATCATTTACCCCTATACCCACAAACTTACAAAAATCTACGAACATGCTTTTGCATCCCGTGCATTGTATTTTAAATTCCTATATTTTTTTTCGTTCTCCTAGATCTTCTTATTTTGCTCCTCATAACATCGCCATGAAATCGTCAACGTCATCGTCAATATCGTCATAGCATCAACAGATACTATCAATAGTAAATGAATTCAAAACAGTTTCCTTTTTATATCACAATCGAGTCCAATAGAGATTTTTCTACTCCAACTCTACGTGGTGCTTCCTCTTGTTCATTCTTTAACGACACGAAAATCTTCAGAAAATTATTCACCAACTTGACTGACCACCCAAATGATACATTGACGTCTGATGCAATTTTTTGACCCTTTTCTTACCTTATCTTGCGCAGTTCTGCTTTAAGATTTCATTTACCTCTTGATGAACCTCAGTTTGCCTAACCTCAACATTGTCCTCACGTTTTATGTTGCTGGCCTAAAATGCAAGTCGGCCGCATTAATTTTACTATGTTTTCAATGTCCTTCCTCTCTGTAGCAAAGAGAGTTGGTTTTTGAAATATAAACACCAGTTGAATTAGGCTCACTGCCCACTCAAATATCCTTGCAAGAAAGCTGCTAGAACAAACACACCTCAGGAAATTAAAAAAAACAAATCCTTATGACTTGTTTTAGATTTAATAAGAACAAACTTTATTTTCCTTTCCTCTCTTTTAATTGACAATCGATATCTAAACACTGTGAAGAACTACATCAATGGGAGCAGTCCTTAGTTCTATTCTTTCGTTCTTTATTCTTTATCATACTCGATTAATTTTACATCCAACTAGTTGTACCCGTTCACGCTTTGCCGTGATTTAGTTTAAATTAAAAGCTGAATTTTAATTGTTTTCGCAATTTTCCTATTCAACAATTTGTCTACAAATTTACCTATAAACTTGTTAATCAATCTACCATTTTACCGACTTACCAATTTACCTGTCAACCTATTTACCTATCAACCTGTTTCACATGTCTACCAATAAATCTGTCAACCGGTTTATTTGTCTACATATTCGTCTATCTACCAGTTCTTCTCTCTACCATTTTACATGTCCTTCAATTTACCTATCCACCAGTTTACCTTTATAAATTCTCTAATTCACCTTATTTATCTACGTATTATAAAAAAATAAAAGCTCAAATTGATTCTACGCTTTTCTTAGAAAACGTTTGTATGTGAAAAAGAAAAGAGCCGTTTTTAGGGTTTTCCAGACTATTATTCGATATTTTCTCGCCGTAAGAACCATCCTTGGACATCAACGAACATTCTAAGAAAAGAATTGGCCAAATAGGTCCAGGCGTTTTGAGTTTTGCGCTAACCAACATATTTTGCGATTCATTTTTATATATAAGATGTAGATAGATGATCAAATAAATATAATTTAAAAACAAAACATCACTTGAATCATTTTCTTGTTGAATGCTTTCACACATGCTAATAACAATGAAGTATTTTATTTGCTTTTCTGATTGCACCAAAAGTCAATTGGAACTATCTGCGCCTCCTGTTAATACTGGTATCTCTGCTACTTAGTTTATAACTAATTGTGACAGACATAATAATGTAAAACTGAAGTAATTTCCACGGGGACAAGAGTCGAGAGAAAAGCGGAGGTAGCTGATATTATTATTAAGTCCGATATAACCATGGCGATACATATAAGCCTGACATGCATAAAAGCATTTCCTTCGCTTTATAAAAAGACACACCAACATAAGACTGATATTACTCAAACTCCATTCCAACATTAAAGACATTCAAACACAAAAAATAAACTCACTTCAAGGTTATATATGCTTACTGTAAAATTACCTTCCAGCTGACAGACCTCTAAGCCTATACCCTTTTCCGTGCGACACGTAAAGGCACGAGAGACTACAATAAAGGAAAAACGTAAAAATATTTTCTTGTCAAAACATAGCGTGCAAACGATATGCAAAGTGTATATTTTCTTATTTGTATGATTGAGTTGCTTATTTTGTAGGCACAATAAAACATAAAAACACCTATAGAGTATTCTTATTCACTTTAATAAATTTGTTTTGAGGTGTACTGTGGCGTAACTATAGGGTGGCGTGGATGGCAAATTGCCACGGGCCCCCGGCCTAAAGGTAATAAAAAACAAACACGTGAAGAACTCTTTTCTTAATATCTGTAGCGTGTTTTCGCGGGGCCCCGCATCAAAATTTGTTTGGGAGCCCCCTTAAGAAGAAATTTTTATCACAAATTATAAAAATACATAAAATTAGAAGGATAGCTATTTATCATTCTAATTATTTTTCTATCTCATTTTTTATAATGTTCCGAGCTTTTCATAAATGATCTAGATAATCAAATCTTAGACAATCAAAGAAAATCTTTTTTAAGTATTTTGCAGCAGAAATTAATTCTTTTAAAGCATTATGGCTCAAAGATAATAATAGATTTCAGATATCTGGATACGCCTTTATATCAAAGAATAGAGAAGATGGTTATGGTGGAGTTGGAATACTCATCCACCGAAGATACCAATTTCAGACGTTAAATTTAAACAGTTCCATTACCAATAAAATTCAGATTTGTAGAATTAAGCTGGCCATACATAACATAACACTTAATATTGTGGCGATTTATTGTGCCCCCGGTCACAAGACAGGTACGGAATATTGGGTGTCGCTATTCCAGGAACTAAATCAACCGTTAATACTAGCAGGGGACTGTAATGCTCACCACATAAGTTTTGGAGGGTTAAAAAACAATAATGCAGGCATAAATCTTAGTGAAGCCATAAACTCAGAGGGTTTATGTCTTATGAACGGACGCAGCACCGATAAGAAGGCACGATAGGAATCCTTCCGCGGTAGACTTAACAATATGCAGTCCATCAGTGATGATTAGGGCTGAATGGAGTGTATTAAATGAAACTCTAGGGTCTGATCATTTAGCAATTAGTATTAATTTTAAAATAGGCAACGAGAATAGGTTTAAATACGATCATAGTCCAGTAAACAGATATCGGTGGAAAATTAAAGATGCAGATTGGTCAGGTATGCGCAAACTGTAGACAGAATGTTGTCGAATACTAATCTCAACTCCAATCCAATGATTTCCTATTCCAAGTTTATTGAATGCATTAATAATGCAGCACTAATGAATATTCCAAAAACAAATCCGTATTTGGGTACGAAATATAGAAATAAATCAAATCCTTGGTGGGATGAGGAGTGCAACAAAGTGAAGAAAATAAAATCGGAAGCAATTAAGAAATACAAAGAAATACCAAACATAGACAATTAT
>NW_020539418.1:0-20122 GCF_003426905.1 Ctenocephalides felis
ACTTTATTCGAACAAATTGGTATAGAAAAACTACAATGGTCGGGTAGATACTTACACTTTCCTCATACTGTCCCAGAAACTATAAGATAAACACTATTATTTCCCTTACAGACCATGCTATTTTGTTGTCTCACCAAACTTTCCATCCACAAAATTTATCCCTAGTAAAATAACTCTAATTGAAAATGGTTACCCAAAAAATCTCATTCATTCAGTTATTCAAAAAGACGAACTTTCTTAAAAACACAAATTAATTCTCCCAATACCAGTACTAACATCAAAAACACCAATCTTATTTACTGCAGCATACCATACGTTGAAGATTTATTATTATTATTTTGCCAAAATTTTGTTAGAATAAAACATTTTAGTATCAGGCTCATCCTTACACTCCTTCAACCAATTCTTTACGAACATTAAATCCCCCCCCCATCCAATCTCAATACTAATGTAGTATATTCTGTTTCTTGTAATGACTGTGCTTTTCAATATATTGGACAAACCTCCCAATATGTACACAAGAGAATGAGACAACATGAACTAAGTGTGGTCCACCATAAACAAAAAAATTTCAAAAGTACCCTAGTACAACACTCTATAGAAAACGCCCATTCATTTAATTTCACTCCAAAGATTTTATATCACGAAAGTTGCATCTTTAGAAGGTTATTCGCGGAGAGTTGTCTCATCCTCATAAATGTTTCTAACAGTGTCAACATTAGATCAGATCACAACCTATTACATGATTCATATTTAAATTTTTTACACTTTTTGACAAACAATTAATATCGACTTCCTTTTAAGATCAACAATTTAAGTATTCACACCCTGACATATAAAAACACACACATACAATCTCACATCTCTCGTTCAAGTGTTTACACGTGTTACAAAGGGCACACCAGTTTCATTTAGTTAATTTTCGAAAGCCAATCGAACAACATCCAGAGAACAAATTATTTGTGTTTTCAAATAATAATTTTAAAAAAGACAAATTTTTTAGTAATTTTGATTTACAAAATCTAATTATTCGGCGGAAAATTAACTCACAAAATCATTTTTGTTAAAAAGCTTGTTTAGTGAAAAAGTGCTAACAAATTTCAAACATACAGGTAATTAATTCAACTTTGTCATTAACCTTTTCTTAAAAAATTTCCATAACTTTCAAAAAAATTTTCTATTATGTTTAATATCCTGTTCTGATAATCCACTCATTTATTTTTATCATTTTTATTTTGAACATATTATCATATTTCTGTACATTATTATATTTTTTACAATTTAATTCATTATTTAAGAAAAATCTATTTTCTTTTCCTAAACATATTGTTTGCTAAAATCTCATCAAGATCATGTTTCTTGACAGATGTCCTGAAGATGGAACGTACCTAGTTCCGAAACGTCGACAATAAACAAAAATTAAATAAAGAAATTGTTTTTTTTTTAAAACTTTTCTTGTTTTTTATTTTGTATTATTTTTGGATTCTTGTTCGAAACTCTACAAAATATACACAAATCCAAGACTCTACCATTCAATATATATATATATATATATATATATTATATATATATATACATATATATATTATATATATATATATATTAAAGTCTAGTAATCGGTCATAACATCAATAAAATATGAATTTCTTTCAAAAATTCAGTGAAAACTAAGAATAAAATTAAAAACTAAAAACAATTGAATTGGAGTGAAAAGAAAAATAAAATAGTAAATAGTACTTTAATTAGTTAATCTTAGTGTTAATTGAAAAATTTTAATAACTTTAGTTTCCACTGAATGAAGGCTAGGATTATAGTCGAAACGTATGGATTTAAAATAAATTCTTGAAAGAAATTCATGTTGATATTATGCCCGATTACTAGACTTTGTTAATACATATGTCGACATCAAATTCAGAATCATACAACATATATATATATATATATATATATATATATATATATATATATATATATATATATATATATATATATATATATATATATATATATATATTACAAATGTATTCTGAGTGGATAATAGAAATTAATTTGGATATATGAACAAACAACACTCTTTTTGCACTAATTTATTAAATAATAATTTTCACAAACGTTTCGAGACTAGGTTTGTCTCATCATCAGTGTGTTATAATTAAAAAAATTTTTAAAATATGGAAATCTAAATTAGCATGTTGTGTTTTTCATTACAAGTCGTTCACTGCACGCTGCATACCACTGTCTTCGGTATTCGTATTCTCTCCTACTTGAAAACCACTTGAAATTGTAAAGTCACTCAATCAGATAGGAAAAAAAAAAAGGATTAGGGTCCAGTTGAAAAATAGATGTCGTTAGGAGAAAAAATATTCTATGATGAGATGGTTTGTTTATAAGATTTGTTATACATTGTTATAATTAAAAGTGTATGTACATCTATACATAAGTTACAAAGTATGAATGAGATTCAGGTATGTATCATGTAATATATTGGTATCTGTCCGTAAATTTACTGTGTTACTTGTATGGGCTATTAACATCGATTCTGCTATACTTCTTTTAAATAAATCTTGTTCATAATATAAAATGTGCGGATTATTGAAATCGAAACTATGGCTGTTAGAGATAGCGTGGTCTACAAGTGTACTTTTTTGTTGAATGTTATTATTCTTACTTTGTTTGCTTTGTAATTCGTGCTGTCTTAATCTTTTTTCTAAATTTTGGCATGTTTGCCCAATATAAGATGACTCACAGTTCAAACAGTTTATTTTGTATACCACATCTTTTCTTTTTTTAATAGGTGTATTGTCTTTAATGTTTGTGTATATGTCTTGCAGTTGTAGTAAGGGTGACACGGATATGTTAATATTATGTTTATTAAAAAGCCTTTTAGATAAAAGGTGTAAATCTTTGTCTATATATGGAAAATTCACAAAACATTTATTTTCTGATACAGACAAGTGATTTGAGCAATGTGTGGTTATTGATTGTTTGTCTAATAAAAATTTAACTCTATTTTTAATTATTGGACTGATTATTTTGTAAGGGAAACTATTCATGAGTAATGTGTTAATGACTAATTTGATATTGTGATTATGAAATTTTGGGTTAGATAAAAGAATTGCATGGTCTACTAAACTGAGAACTGTGGATATCTTTATATTGAGAGGTGTAAAAGAATTAAAATTAATATACCTGCCTGACCAGCTATCTTTCCTGAACCAATTGGTAATGCAAATACCGCCGTCGTTAATGAGCTGAACATCAAGAAAATGTATAGAGTTATCTTTTTCTGATTCTTGTGTAAATTGTAAATGAGAATTATAATTATTAAATTTTTGAAATATGTTCTCTATATCATTTTTGTTAATTAATAGAAGCGTGTCATCGACATATCGAAAATATAGTAGTGGTTTACAAATTGTAGAATTCAACACACTGTTCTCTAAATCTTGTAGCACTAAGTCTGCTAAAACGGGACTTAAAGGACTTCCCATAGGACATCCTCTAATCATAGTATAAAATTTATTATTGAATTGGAAATATGAGGCCTTCAGTAGTAAATCTATTCCAGAAATGAATGTTTCGAGAGGTAGTGAAGTGTATTCAACAATTTGCAACCATCTTCTCCTAATGGCGGTGATAACTAATTTATGTGGAATGTTGCTGAAAAGATTAATAACATCAAAACTAACGAAGGAAAAATTATGAGGGATTTTGAAGTCCTTTACGCGGTCTACTAAACTGTATGAATTGTTCAAAAAATATGGCGAATTAATCGTAACATTTTTTAAAATTTTGGAAAAGAATTTAGATAAATTATAATAAGGTGAATCAATGTATGAAACTATAGGTCTGAAAGGGCAGTTAGGTTTATGGATTTTGGGAAGGCAATAGAATTTAGGTACTAGAGGGTGTTGGATTTTTAATTTTAGGGCAGTAGAATTGTTGATGTGACCTTTTTTTCCAAAAGATTGATGTATTTAAAAGCTTGTCTATGGTGGTAATTGTTCGGATCACTCGGTAACTCTTCATACATTGTTTTATCTTCTAAGATGTTCATTGCTTCATTTTCATAATTATCCCTTAACAGAATTACTGAAATATTTCCTTTATCAGCTTTACATAAAATTAATTGGCTATTCTCTTTTAGGAAGGTTTTTGCAGCTTTTATGTCCCGATGAATGTATGCTAGGTTATTTATTGAATTAATGTTTTGTTATTATTCTTCAAAATCTTCAATAATTTTTGTATGAAAGTGACTCTGATGAAATTTATATCCTTTTCCGTTGGATTCTTAATCAATTTAAGTCCTGCTTCCAGACTACTTATGGTTTTTTTATGTCATTGTATTTTAAATGTTTTTTATGAATGGCAAATTTTGGTCCTAAGGCTAGAATATATTTTATGTTATCTGGTATAATTGTCTCTGTTTTGATACAAGATATATATATATATATATTATATATATATATATATATATATATAATATAAATATATATATATATTTCAGATGATTATTTTTTGGATATTTTTTATGAAATTTTATATTTTTTTTACATATATTAGACATATAACATTTTTTATACAATTTGATAGATTATTATGGCTATGATTATTGATTTTTTTTTTACAAAGTTTAAGAGCATTTCAATGCCAATTACAAAATTATTTATATTTATCATAATACATTTAGTAATCAAATCGTTGAAATTATAATATGGCTGTGATTTCGGATATATGCTCCCTCGAAAAAGTAAATGTGATACCTTGCATATAGCATGAAAAATCTAAACTCTGTCGCCTTGCATTTTTCTAGATCCTTAAATCCACGACGTTTCAAGATACAAGATATAATAGTGTGACTTAGAGCGCATGAAAGACTCCGATTTTTTATCCAAGAATTCAATAGTGAAATTAAAGAAAAATTTTTTATACAAAAGTTCGCATGAAATTGAAAAAAAAAGTGGTGCACATGTGGAAGACATTCCTTTTTCCGAAATTTAAAAATCGTATATATAAAATATAAAATATTCAACTTGAGTTTACATGGTACAAGCAACGACATGAAAAAGCATACTTAGATAAAATATGGATCGAAAATTTGAGCATTACAAACATTGAAACGTATATGCAACTAAAAAAATATAAATGAAGTATTTTCGTTTCTAGTAAAGAAATAAAAACTTAACCAATTACAAAATGCGCAGTCTCTTGTATGTTCAAAAATAAATCTTATGCAACGTTAAATATGTATAGCTTTAACCCTCCGTCGGTCGGCGTGGTCTGGCCAGACTTTTTTCGGCTTCAATTAAATAAAAAAAACTTCTAGTAATCCTATCGACTTGAAATTTCTCGACTTTTCCTAAAATTTCATTAGCTGTCGATCAATGAAAAATCAGGACGAAAAAATGTACAGAAGGATAATTATAAGGATATTAATTTTTTATACTTCGAACGGTCGGAAAGGTCTGTCCAGACCACCCATACATTTTGTATGAAATATACGCTGTTTGATATATGCAAACCAGTATTTTGTCTTTTTTCGTGGTATTTTCTATTCAAACTGCGTTGTATATATTCTTTGCTATGTGTTGTAACATGAATGTTTAGTATTTTCATGACGAGAGTTCCTTGAAAACCTACCAAACTTATTGGTAATTGCAAACACTGAAAATCGGATGAGTAATGCACACATTCATTTCAAAGGCGCCGAAAAAGAATAAATATTGTTTTTCATTGATTTAAAACAGAAAAATTAACAAAAAAGCAACGATTTTTTTATTTTCTTGATTTTTTTATATAATCGTTAATACATAAGACACCAAAAACTCATTTATCCCATATAAATGCATGTAAAATGAATGGTGGTCCAGCCAGACCTTTCCGACCGTTCGAAGGTGAAAAAATATCCGACCGACGGAGAGGGTTAATATAATGGCAAAATAAAAAAATGGAACTAAAATTATAAGAAACATGTTTTACTTTTATTATAGCGATAGTATGTGCTATTAGTAACTATAATTATATTATTAATGATTCATATAATTTTACATTCATTTTAAAGTTATCACATTGAATGTATTGTAGAAATGTATTCAAGCGTTTGTAGTTTTCCAATTGTAAGTTTAGTGAAGAACAAAGAAAATTTTATTATATCTTACAAGTTTATCCTATAAGTTACATGTGCTGATCGTTGAATATTTAAAATTGGTTAAATATAGCCTATTGCATTAAAAACTGATTATTCTCTTCAAGAATTTCTTAATATTTGCAAATATCAATACCAATTTTTAATATCGATTTTACTCTATATTACTTTTTCTTTATATAATATCCAGGCTGCATACCATGTTTCAATTTCCTTTTTATATCAATATTTAACAAACTTAGTAGATACATATACATGAGTGATTTGGTAAATATTGGGAAGAACTTTTATCAGATATCAGTTAAGTCAGTCGAAGGTCCCAAGATTTTATAATCACAATTGAATTGGACAAATCAATCTTCACGACCTTCAATAATTTATATAACTATTGAAATATCTTCGTTTGCCAATAGATTATAGCATTTTATGCATGGTTACAATTTGCGTACAAATTAAAACAATCCTCTTGATTTGGACCTTTGAGCGAATATTATTTTGTGATGTCACTTCCTTTTTCGACTAAACTAAGGTCAGTTATACCATTTGATCCATGATTAAGAAATCCGTACAAATTAAAACTATGTTTCTGATTAATTATGCATGGCGATGAAGAATCTTCAAGTTAATACTATTTATTGTGATAGCACCTTTTCTAAATATCTCAAATTATTAAATGTGTCAAAATTCCTTCTGTGACTGAATTATAGATATCATTTTATTTAACATTCGGTATTGATCTTCGAAGAAAAATAATCTAGTAGCCAAATATATCCAAAATTAAATAAAACTAGTTGGTTTGGTATTTAGCCTTGAGGCAAATTACATGAACTTCCCGATATGTGTAAATAATCGACTTGATCAAAAAAATGTGTAAATAATATACTTCATCAATCCTACTTTAAAAAAAAACGATAATAATTTTAGCAAAGTTTGACGAATTTTTAAAATTAAACTACTTGTTGTAAGGCCGTAATATTACAGTAAGTTCTATAAGACCATGATGTATATCGCCAAAAAAGTTCCATGAAAATCGGCTTAAATTTTTTTTAACAGTTAATTACAAGAAAACGGCTCGGTAGATTTTCACCTAAAATTAATCAGTACTATTCCCATCTAATATCTTTCGAACAGTTTTTGATTTTTCAAAATCGGTTCGGTAGGATGAGCTTAAATGTGGACGAAAATTTAACACTTTTTTTCAACATTTAATTACAAGAAAACGGCTCGGTAGATTTTCACCTAAAATTAATCAGCATCATTCCCAACTAATATCTTTCGAACAGTTTTTGATTTTTCAAAATCGGTTCGGTAGGATGAGCTTAAATGTGGACGAAAATTTAACACTTTTTTTCAACATTTAATTACAAGAAAACGGCTCGGTAGATTTTCACCTAAAATTAATCAGCATCATTCCCAAATGATATCTTTTGAACAGTTTTTGATTTTTCAAAATCGTTCGGTAGGATGAGCTTAAATGTGGACGAAAATTTAACACTTTTTTTCAACAGTTAATTACAAGAAAACGGCTCGGTAAATTTTCACCTAAAATTAATCAGCATCATTCCCAACTAATATCTTTCGAACAGTTTTTGATTTTTTAAAATCGGTTCGGTAAGATGAGCTTAAATGTGGACGAAAAGTTCAACACTTTTTTTCAAATTACAAAGAAACGGCTTGGCAGATCGTTGCACAAAACTGACAAACGATAGTCCTCACCGAAATACATCAAATGGCTTTTAAATTTCTAAAATCGGTTCAGGCGTTTTTGAGAAAACGTCGATCAAAAGTCTAATTTTGACAAATGCCAAAAAGACCATACTGATTTTTGCAAACTTTGACGAATTTTTAAAGCTGAACCAGTTGTCGTAGGGCCGTAATATTTTAGTATGACCTAGAAGACTATGGTATCTATCGTCAAAAAAATAATCATAAAAATCGTCAAAATTTTTTTTTAAAAACTTTATTACAAGAAAACGGCCCGGCCGATCTTTACCAAAAACTAATCAGCACGATTCCCAACCAATATCTATCGAACGGTTTTTGAATTTTCAGAATCGATTCAGAATTGCGGGCTAAAACGTGGACGAAAAATTTTTCACTTTTCTGCAATTTACAAAGAAACGGCCCGGCCGATCGCCGCACAAAACTCAGAGGCGATAGTCCTCATCGAGATACATCAAATGGCTTTTAAATTTTTGAAATCGGTCCAACCGTTTTGGAGAAAACGTCGATTTACGGCAAAAAATCTGTTCACACACACACACACACACCACACACATACACACACACACACACACATACTTTTTCCAAATTTGGTCTCATTCGATTCAGAATGGCTCGAAACGTCGAGAAAACGTAAAATTAGCGATTCGGATTTTTTGATGAAAACATAAACTTCTCCTTCGGAAGTTAAAAAATGTTGAAGTATGAAGTATGAAGTATTCATACTTTGCATCCGCTTCAAATTTGAAATTTGGTTAATAATGTAAATCCAGAGCGGTTTCTTCTATTTGGTCGAAAACTACTTTGAATAGTTCACAATCATAAAGACATAAATGTCCTTGACTGTGCTGGAACTAACTTCTATTTGGATTTTTCAAATAGTTTGGCACAATAAAGCCATCGAATCATTGCCATCGCAATGATCATTATAAATCAAATTTTCTTTTTCATTGTCATGTGTGATTTTTCAACAAATAGACCAAGAAAATTGTAGTGTAAATAAATCATAATTACTGACACTATCAAAATCAAAATTGTATATGAAATACCGTGTATTATACACTAAATCCTCGTGTTATGCATTTGTCTCAATCAAAGTTAATTCCTTCCATGACATGTTATATGCTCATGTTATTTTACGTAAGAGCAAACCTATGCTCTCTTCAAATATTCATATCGTCTGTCATATTGAAATAAATGAGTAATTATAGTAAATATTAATCATAATGCTTACTATCTTGTTTCACTTCCAAAAATACTTAATTGTTCTGGTTCCAATAGATTCGCAATTTCGTTATTATATTATCGTTAGTTATTGTTGAACCTCAATAACAGTGCTTTTACTTCAATTCAGTCATTATCTCTCGTTTCATGTACGTGATAATTTTTCATTCCATTTATAATACTCCTATTACCATAATCTATCATTTTAACATTTCCTATTATGTTCTTTATTATTAATTTTATTTTCATATCTTAATTATTTATTTTATTTCCAAATTTGTTTTGTTAGCATTCAACAAATAAAGTATCATCGTGACTGCTAAATATTTTAACTATTTTTACATATTCAAAGACTAAATCACACATTTAGTTTTATTATCACAACATTGATTTCGAAAAAAATCACAATTCAAGAAAACTACCGACAAATTTACAATACATTACATACTGATACTAACGCGTTTGATTTTTTAGATTATTTTTGCTTAACAAGAAACTCATGAGCAAATAAAATTATATGTAATATAGTAGCACACGTAACTAAACAACTCAATATCATTCGGACGATTTAAAAAATAATTTAAAAAAATGTCACATTCTAACAATTTTCTAGATTTACTAAAACACGAGTTATGCTTTTTATGTAGTGGATTGGCATGCAACACTCTACCAAATAGAAATAAGAAATTTGAATATAAGAATATTTGAATATTCTTTAAATTCAAGATGCATAACTTGATGTTGCCTTCTACAATTCTAGTAACCTATTGATGGATTTTGAGTTCTCTACATGGTGCACCATTAGTACTACAACCTGGTAATACTTTAATTGCAAGTATTACCTTGATAAGATTTCCATTAAAAAAATTGTCATAAGAGTATTGTTTCACTCATCTTCAGTTGAATTTTGGACAAATAATGAATTTGTTCGCGCCAAACACGCAGCCTACATAGGATGTCGTAATTTACGATAAGGAGGATAAATGTGGACTTCTTTGTCCATACTTCTATGTGGGCTCTCAATGCCCAGAAAACAAACTATTTCTCCATTGAAGGTTCATAAAATGATTAAGGGTAAGCCCCTTCCTGATACTGTAAAATACAAAAATTGTCACGGGGAGATGCGTAGCTACATCTTCAAATTATAAACTAATAAAAGTATATGAAGCGAGGGCAGAGTTCGCATCCTGTGTTGATAGTGAACAGGAGAAAAACGAACAAATAGAGGAGAGCCCCAATATAGCAATTATTTAATATCTTTATATCATATCATTCAACAAAAAATTCATATTATTATTTATTGCAGAACTGATATGTGAAATAGAACATGAAGAAGTAGAGGAGAATCCCAATATGGAGATGTGTACATTATTAACTTCCCGTAGGGTAAGTTATTGTAATGGGCCGAAAATCGGAATTGAAAATTTTTACATTTCTCGACGTTTTGAAGGTTTCTGAACGTTTTGGCATACTTCAGAAAAAATGGATGTGTGTGTGTGTGTGTGTGTGTGCGTGTGCATGTATGGATACAAATTTTCGCCTTCGGGCGTACGGATCAACCGATTTGAATGGTTTAAAAAACATTGGATTCCTATTGATAAGGAGATGTGCTGATTAGTTTTTGGCAAAGGCAGGTCCAGCAGTTACGGAGATAAGGAGCAAAGAGTGCATAAAATAGATATCGAATTTTTGAGAGAACGGAGCATCCGATTTGAATGATCTAAAAAACATTCAATTAATAATGATTGGGAGAAGGGGTTATCAGTTTTTCGCAAAGGCAGGCCCAGCCATTTCAGAGATACAGAGCTAAATGTACAAAAAATGGCAGTTTTTGAGAGAACTAAGCGTCCGATTCAATTGATTCAAAAAACTTTTTGATTGTCTTAACAAAATAATTGATTTTGGAAAAAAAATTTTGTTCCATTTTTTTTTTTTTTTAATTTTTTTTATATCGAAAATAATTCAGATTTTATTTTTAATTCTGACTATAGTTCTAATGTACTTTGAACAAATAATTTCAACTCTGCAATTCAGTTGATATAATTCTTATAAATATTAGACAATGTTACAATATTTATAATAATCTATTTGAAAACATTCAATATTCCTCGAACATTTCGTATACTCAATGAATTTGTACCTAAAACCAAAAACTCTCCTTCCAATAAATTTAAACCTTGGTTTAATTCCAACATTATTAAAAACTTGCGTATGCAAAAATACTATCACAACAAATATAAATTAACTAATAATACTTTATATTGCCAAAATTTTAAATTAAACAGGAAATTAACAAAAACACTCATGAAAGATGCTTATAACAGATGTTGAACGTTCTCTATCGCATAATCCAAAATACTTCTGATCATTCTTACGTAGTAAGACTGGCTCTAACATAGTTCCTAATATATTAATGGTTAAGAATTTAATTCATACTTTACTAGTGTTATCAATCCAAGCTAGATATGCCTATTTCGTTTGATCATAACAATAGAGTAATCGTTGATATTGAGAAGATTGATTCTAGTTGTGTGCAAGTTGCAATGGCAAGTTTGAAAAATTCTAAAACATTTGGATTTGAAGGTATTCCATCATTTCTTGTACGTGATTGTTTAACTACTTTTTGTAATCCACTTGCATTTTTATTTAATCTGTCATTAAGTACAAACACTTTTCCGAACTGTTGGAAGATCGCGCGTATAGTGCCAATTCTTAAAAATGGCGACCCATCTAATATTACTAATTATAGACCCATATCTTTATTATCTAATTTTGCTAAAGTTTTTGAAAAAATTGTATTTAATAAACTAATTCCATCGATAAAATCTTTAATTTCTAATAATCAGCATGGTTTCATGCCTGCTCGTTCCACAACTACTAATCTGATACGTATTAAACAATTTCTAGCTGAGAATCTGGACATTAACGGTCAAGTTGATGTAATTTACACTGATTTTAGGAAAGCTTTTGATAAAATAGATCATAATATACTTCTTATATCTAAAATTGGTTTTAATACTTCACTTACTTATTTCTTTAAAAGCTATCTTCAAAATCGTAAACAGTTCGTTTTTCTTAACGGACTTTTGAGCAACTTTGCAACTATCAGCTCGGGTGTGCCCCAGGGGTCCACCCTTGGTCTTCTTTTATTAAATATTTTTATTAACGATATATTGGAAGTAATTAATTATCCTCATCTATTGTTTGCAGATGATCAAGTTATATCTTAAAATAAACTCAATAGATGACTGCCTAGTATTGCAGTCTCAACTAAATTCATTTTACTCTTGGTGTGTTCAAAATAAACTAGGTCTGAATATTTCTAAATTCAAAATTATTAGCTTTACAAACAAGCGCGTTCCGACGCTTTTTGATTATAAAATTTGTGACACCTGCATAGAAAGGTGTGATAAAATATCTCACTTAGGCATTGTATTTGATTCTAATTTGACTTTTACAGATCACATAACTGAATTAAGAAACTGTAAAAAATTTGAATCTAATCTGTCACTAACTAGCATATACTATGCAATTGTATGTTCAAAGCTGGAGTATGGATCGATCATTTGATATCCTAACCATAGCAATAATTTAGATGCGATAGAGAAGGTTCAAAGAAAATTTCTAAAATATCTATATTTTAAAACGCACAAAATTTACCCTGAACGAGGTTTCGACCACAATATTTTACTTAATGTATTCTGCGTATCATCTCTTGCTACACGTCGTTTTACTGATAATATTTTGTTCCTGTATAAACTATGTAATAATGCCATAGATGCATAGATTGTCCTCAAATTCTAGACCAACTATCCTTTAACGTTCCTAGACTCTCATCACGAACTCAAATGTTTTTTCAAATATCCTACTCCTAAGACTAATGCTCTATTGAACTCACCTCAACTCAATTAATAAAGATATCGATATTCACAATACTTCAGTAAAACAATTAATTACCATCTGTACAAGTTAATCTTGATATTTTGTCACGAATATGTTATTTCCATTATATATAATTTAGTTTTACCGTTAAGAATTTGATAGTTTTTTTTTTATTTTGTGTTATGTTATGAATTATATTAGGTTGTCAAATATCTCCCTTCCGAATTTCAAGCAAAAAAGCGGAAGGGAGATATTTGACAACCTAATATTATGTTATGTGTTGTTATATAATATCATATATTATTATACTTGTATTATTATAATATTTATTATTGAAATTGTATTTTTAAGTCCTCCTTGTGGCGGGATTAGCTCAAGAATGGCGTTCCCGATTCACATGCTTGATGTTCCGAGTTCAAATCTCCGGCAAGAATTTGAAAAATATTAACTAATTAAGTTGGAATAATAATAGAATTATGAATTGCAATAAAAAGATATGTATGTAAAATCAAAATGTATAAAAATTAGAGAATTAGAATTAAAAATGAATTGAAGTAAGAAGAATTTAGAAGAAGAAATGAGAAGTATAGAAGAAGAAGAAAATGTGGTTAGAAGATGATATGTAAAGAAGAATGAAAATACGTTAAGAAGAATAGAAAAAGAATAGGATTATATGAAGAAGATAGTATAAAATTGAAGATTGGATACATGATTGTATAGAATAATGTAGGTGGCTAAATGTAAGTGAGGCCAATAAAAATAATGATAATAAAAAAAAGAAGTCCTCAAGGAGCTACTCTGTGGGCTATACGATAAATAAAATAAAATAAATAAATGCGCGTGTGTTTAGACAGAAGCTGAAATCATTAATTGACTTCATTGTTAAATATTCTGTTTTTGGTATCACACGTTGTAGGTTGTACTCGATTGAGTGGCAAAAACGTGGATTGCCTCATGCCTACATTTTAATTTGACTTGAAGATAAAATCCGACCACAAGATATTGATCAAATAATATCAGCAGAAATATCTGATCAAACAAAGTAGATATATTAGCAGCAACGAAGCTATTTGGCATATTTTTAGTTTTCCAATTCATGAACGAAACCATGGGGAGTTATCTTCGAACAAATGCGCGTTGCACTGTTTTGGTCCTGAGTAGTTTCAATTTTCAAAAACAGACGGCTCATGTGCACTCAATTTCAACTACAAATTGTTCGTGGTTCATGCAAGTGGCTGTCAAGTATTTGATCGCTGTATGGCTATACGAATAACCTAACTTTTTGAACTCGTGTTGTTTCTAATTAATTAATTTTGTTTAAGTGAACATTTGTAAAATTTAATATGGCAAAGTGTTTTTATAGTACCCAAAAAAATGTCAAGTGCAGGTTAAAATATTTAGCTATTCCAATACAAGTTTCCGCAAAGGTATTTTTTAATAATAATTACAGCAATAATTATAAATAATCAAGATATGTCAACATGTTATTATATTGAATAGGTGTTTTGGGGGTACCGCAAATTGCTGCAAAATGCACAAACAAAGCGCAGGAGTACTTTTGACAACCAAGGAATGCAATATGTAATGACAAGAAGGATTCATAAACAATGCAATAATTTAAGTAATAAGTCGTACAAAAAGTCTCCACAGGTCTACTATTTTTGGAGACAAATATTTATTTTGCCATGTCCTCAAACATTGAGAAAGTTGCATTCAGAGATACAAGTGTATAGCGGTATTTATGAGTGTCTATTTAAAACATTAGGTTCAGCTATTTCTTTTAAAAAGTATTAGTAGCAGATACTGTGTTTTGATGTTTGATGAAATACCATTATCTTCGGAATTGTTATATGATTGGATTGAATCTCATATTGTTGAAGTTGCAAAACAGTTATTCAGCTAGTATGGTTTAAATGTTCATCAACGTAAGTTCATTGTTACATTTAATAAGATTATCTATTACATTAGCAAATGTAAACACTTATAAAGAGAGTCTATACCATACATATATTTTAATGTATTTTGATTGAAGATTAGTGTTATAATATTCTTCAAATAAAACTTGTGTAACATCCCAATATAATGTTTAAATTCAAGATATATTTGTTACCGACCTTGGGAATCAAAAATATTGCTTTTATCTTTTGATTCATAAGCAATTGTATGTGCATAAAACATTATTCTGTTCATTGTAAACACTTTGTTGATCTTTTATGGCAATTTCAATGATAATGTTTTCATGATGGAACATGGCTAAATGTAATGTTATAAAACACTCGTACAGAACTATTCAAAGGTTTTGTTAAATGCAACTTTACTATTAATTCATTAGATAGCGCAATAACTATTACATGCAAAATTAATAAAGAACAATGTCTCGTAAATGAGTTTTAATCCTAGGAATTTGAATTTCTCTCAATTTTGATATCAATATATATATTTTATGTTTTTAGGACTTTTTTGTTTGTGAAGTATTTGTACTTTTTAACAAATTATTTGTTTTTTTCTTAACCCTTAAAATTTTTGTATTATTTGTCATTCCTTCTAAATTTGTAATTTCATTGCGTGCTCCTGCGCTTGTAGTTTCTTCTTAGTTTTTAAGATTTTAATATATTAATATTAGTCATTAAGTAATTAATATTAGTCGGTTATTTGTGCTTAGTTTAGTTAAATACTTCTGTGATTTTCTTCACTTAGATATTTAGTTTTTGAAATATTATTTAAGCATAATTGTGAAATTATAATACTTTTATAATTATGTATAATAATTATTATATTTTCAAACATTCCATAACTGTAATTATAATTGTTAATATAAACATAATTTTAATTGTTCTTTAAACATATGTAATATCTTTGAAATATATATTTTGTATTTCGTATGATTTGTTCTTATTTCCAATATTAAAATTATTTTGGGGCTGTATACGATACGTACAAATTAAGAAGTAAAACCAGGGGTAATTTAAATATTATACATGTGCTGCCATCTATTTTTAAAAATTTGTATTTTAATCGAGGTAACGTCAAACCGCCAGACATAGCGATCTATT
The DNA here is from genome assembly GCF_003426905.1 of Ctenocephalides felis. Taxonomy (NCBI): domain Eukaryota; kingdom Metazoa; phylum Arthropoda; class Insecta; order Siphonaptera; family Pulicidae; genus Ctenocephalides; species Ctenocephalides felis. The sequence continues at coordinate 16,027 of NW_020539418.1, forward strand.
ATACTTGTTTATCTATGAACGAAACCCTTCTGTCCAGCATGTGGCAGTTCATCTTGAGAACGGACAACGTGTGTACATCACAGAACGAAATTTTCAGCAAAGAGCACTTGAGGAACCAAAAACAACATTGACATAATTTTTTAATCTATGCAAGAAAAATGATATATTGGGGCCTGGAAATATTTATTAAAAAAATAAGGTTTTTAATAAATGTTTCCATACTTATATATAGAATTTTTGTCGAGACGCGCGATAACGACGAGCCTTATGCTTATTCGTCGCTCGTGCAAAGCGACTTTATATGGGTGTTCTCGTACCGGCAGCGCGCGTACTAGGCTTAAGTTTTTCCAACTTTTCACCCAAAGTTTCACTTATATTTAAATGAATTTTTGAATAACAGAAGAAAAATGTACAGGCTTTCGAATGATGCTAATATAAAAGTAGTCCAAAGAGCCGCACTGGTAGAAAATGGAAAATGAAAAATGAAAAATCATTTTCACCTTTTCACGCACTAACAAATAATTTTTTCACATTATTTGTTATGAACAACATAGACAAGATCAGTATAAATAGAATGACGTTAATATTTTTTCGATATCTCTCATATTTCCGACAAAAAGTGAGTTTGAAAAAAGGGACCACTTTCACATGTTTTCACTGATATCTCGGCCAAATGATGAGCTACGGATTTGAAATTTGGTATTTCGAATTTTCTCGAAAATACCTATAAAATGGGATTAAAATTATTTAAATACCAGGGTGAGGCCAATTCTGTATGGAAACACGCACAGACCCTTTGTTTAGAATATTATATATGTAACTATAATGAGAATTATTTAGAAGTGTATTTTGAATAAATTTAAATTAGTAAATTCAATATATATATATATATATATATATATATATTATATATATATTTATATATGTATATATATGTATATGAAAATATATATCATTATGTGTATGTTTTGGCATATTAAAATTTCAGATTCATTGTAATAATATTATATATAATTTTTTTTTAGAATTAAACCTAGGGTTTTGGATTTATCTACAATTGAACCTAGGGGTAAATTTACATGCTACACTCGTTGCGCCTCTATAGCAAGAGCGGAAAGCGGTCCTGTTTGCTATCTATTTATACTTGTTTATCTATGGTGAAAGAATAATTAGTCAAAGAAACATCGTTAAAATTAGACTGCCAAACAAGATGGAATAGTATGATATTTGAAGAAATGAAATTTTGCATTCGAAAAGCGCTTATAGACTTCAGTTCTGATGTTCATTTTTCTGACAAAGAGTTTAATTTATTATCTTCGATTATTGTAGTCTCACACCTGTAAAATTAACAGTAGATGCATTATGTCGAAAGGATGCAAATCTGTTGACTGCTGACGCTTCTTTAATATTTATGTTAGACACTGTCCGAACAAAAATCTGCAATCGCAATAAAATTATTGAAAGCATTAAAATCTCGAATTTTACTGGAATTATCACAAATACTTCAGTAACTACAAAAAGACACACAAGATATTGAAGAAATATTTAAACGCATTTCGAATATTCACTAATTAAAAAATGGTAAACTTAACGAAGCTACTCACACAACAAAATCTAGTACATACAGACGATATAGAAAAAATGAACATCCCTCTCAATACCTTCCCAAATTAGGAATGAAACAATATTAGAATCTGACGAGGTAAACAAAATGAAGAAAAAACTACAGGCAGCCGCCATCGATGAAACACTAAATACTTCACCCGTGTGTGTGTTAAAAAAAACTTCAAGTCTAGAACAAAAATAAAAGATGAAATTACTTTATTGAAAAAACAGGAATAAAAGGAACGAACCTACAATACATGTATAATTTCTTAATTACAATTGTACCAACAAGTGTAAAATCGGAAAGAGCTTTTTCGGCGACTGGTTATATTTGTAATAAAATTCGGTTCTCGCTGGTTGATCAAACAACTCATTGTTTATGTTTCTTAAGAGCATATTTATTGCAAAACATTAGCCATGAATGATAGTTTTTTTTTCTTTTCTTAATGGGTTTCTTAAAAAATTTTTTAGGCTTCAAATATACTTTGAACCTTTTAGAATATGAGTAAAAATATTTCATACCTAAAACTTTCTTTTTTCACTAGTAATTATGAGCTTTTTCCCATGCGCGTCGGGCTGCTCAGAACCTTATAAAGCTAAATTACAACATGTATCATCTTGGATATACTAAAATATGTTTTTATTAAACAATTATATTGTATAAATAAATTGTATGCATTTTTAACCAATAGATGATCAGTGCAGAGTCAACACATATAAGGGTTGACTATATTGCGGTTGATATTGCTGGGGATATTTCAACGATGATGTAAGTAATATTTTAAACTGATAATAGTTTTGGAGATTAATATTGGCATATAAACTGTAATTTTTGTCTTAAAGTCTATTATAAACGGCTTAAGCATGTGAACGGTCTTTGACGTATGCGTCAAATGTAGGACGCTCTAATATAAAATATGAATGGAAGAAAATAAGAAAAAAATTATAAAATAGAATGGCATCAGTATGTTACTGAGATATCAAATTAATAGTAAAAAAATAAAACTGACAAATTTTTCATTTTTTCTTACCTATATATATTTCAAAACTTTGAAGGTGTTTTTCTCGAAACACGATTTTACAACGCGGCACGCAAAACAACTCCAAGAATTTGAATTTTTTTCATTCGAACTTTTTACAGTATATTTATACTTACATTTTTAAGTGCCCATCATAGAACATCTTCCATATGCTAACTTGTTCATCAATTATTAACAAATTACTATCAGTTTTTTCGTTGAGTTCGTTTCTGACCGTCGAAGGGAAAGGATCGATATGTTTATTGTGACAGAGCGTGTGCGTTTAGTGTACTTAAAATAAGTGACCAGTGTATGTGTGCAGGTAGAAATCTGCTAACATGTTTCCCATCGGAGGGACCAGAGACTCAGGTAGTAATCCTATCGTTGAAGCTCTGCGTGTGCTCAACGGGATGGATGTTTTACCAGACCCAAATGTGATAATGAATTACCCAAGCGGTTCAAATATAGACCTTGAAGTGATAAAAAATATTTCAGACACAATCACTCCTTCAACTTCTACTGAATATAATCATTCTAGCAAACCAAATGAAAATAACGGCTGGACCACAGTTCGGTCAAGACAAAAGCATCATAAAGACAATTCTACAAAGTCTAATAACAAAACCTCTAACCAGTACTGGTTAAGTCCAATAAATAATTACTATGACGTATTGAATACACTACCTACGGATCCAAACCGAATATATCACCCCCAACTCCACCTATTCATAAACCACCAGAAATCTTCACCATAGTACCGACATAGATGAATTAATTAAAGAAATCGCCACACATAAACATAATGTAGTCAACTTATTCAACATTAAACATCGGGTCACAAAAGCTCCTCTCCATCTCTTTTTACTCGAAATTTAACAACAAGATAATAACAAAGACATATTTAATATTGAGTATCTCAATAGAGTTAAAGTGGTTATAGAGCCTAAAATACCAACAAAAGAGGTTGCCCAATGCTCTAGATGCAAACAATATGGCCACACAAAATATTACTGTAATCATATACCACGTTGCATTAAATGCGCCAACAAGCATCTTTCACGTGATTGCCTTTGGCGCGATCTTATTTGATATATAAATTATAGTTAAGTATTTTTTATCAAAAATGTACAGAAAATGCAGTATATTATACATCTCCTCTTATTGTATTTGCCTGATCCTGATAATTCCTTCCATGGCATGTTTTAGTCCCATGTTATTACATGCAGACGTATGCATCATTTGATTGCTACCATATTGATACCTTCTTTCATATTAAAATAATCAATTATTTAATCTATTATATAATAATTATTTAATATGTTTCACTTCTTAATTGTTTTATGTGGTTGCAATCGCAATTTCGCAAGAACCCAACTTGCTATTATTATCATCAGTCGTTATTAGTATTGAACATCATCTTTTAGTTATTGCTGATCCATTAGGTGAATTATATATATATATATATATATATT